>NC_136515.1:61655105-61717605 GCF_053919585.1 Euprymna scolopes
TATATATATATATATAGTAAGCTATGAAAATATGTATGACAATTAAGCTACACAAAATATTCGTTTCATTCTCGTAAGAATACGTCATGAATTATATATGCATATATGTATATATATATATATATATATATATATATATATATATAAAAATATAAATATTATTTCTGTTAAATTATATATATCTGCAATGTTCATTTCGTTGCCTCTGTTCAGTCTCGCAAAACAAAGGATACCTCCGTAGGTGCAGCTGCGCGTGTAATTTTGAGGCAAGTGTTGCGCAATTCTCAAAAACACCTATCCTGAATTGGCACTGTGTTAGTTCAATAGCAAGGAGAAGTCCAGGAGCATTGGAAACAATACCGAGATAAGCGAAGTGCACATACA
Organism: Euprymna scolopes; assembly: GCF_053919585.1. Lineage (NCBI taxonomy): Eukaryota > Metazoa > Mollusca > Cephalopoda > Sepiida > Sepiolidae > Euprymna > Euprymna scolopes. The sequence goes on from NC_136515.1 coordinate 61,655,490, forward strand.
CCACCTGTCCCAAATGGTCACCCATTTAGTACTGACACATTTCAATATTGCTTAACATCTGAAATCAAACGGGAACCGGTGTGTTAACGTGATTATGCCGAACTCCAAAGGAAATGACTTTTACGAAAAAAAAATGATTTGCTTATTCTTTACAAAAAGTTGCCTGTAAATAAATCTATTCAAATAGGCCTATTATTTTAATTTGGCAAATTCAATTACAAAAAAAATATTCACGCTCTCAACTTACAATTCTGGAGAATGTTTGAAGTATTAATAAAGAATGTTTGCTCAATTACTGGCGATAGTTCGACTTTTTTTTTTGAAGCTATGTTTTAATGTCTTGTTGAGAGAATCTGAATGCTTTCCGGATGGTTGTTTGAACAAAAAGAAGCAGTTTTAATAACTATTTGGGAGTGTTTGGTCGTTTCTGTGAGATGTGTTTTCATACAGAACGTCTAAATACCTTCTACAGTTTCTTGATTCTCTCTGAACAAAGGTGTGTCAGCACACTTCGGCATTTCCATGAATTTTCCAGAAGAAAACTCGAAGCAAACCTAATCAAATATTCCAAAACATAATAAAATTGAACGGAGAGTACAAATATAGAAACTTGTATGATGCCATCCATAATTTAAAGATAACGTCATCATGGCTACATTGTTTGGGATACGGGAAAACTTTACAGTATCTTAGCAGGTTAACTCTATTTTTCCAGTGAGAATTATTGATTAATAAATATGAGATACCTATAGGAAGGAAGAACACGAAGGTTGCTGACATTATAAGTTAAAGGGGTTTTGCTGAACAAGCCGGATTCCAACTGAAAACACTTAGGTCGTCAGTTCGTGTTGTTAACAACCGAATAATCGTCAGCTTCCATTTTCTTAATAATATCCAGTTCTGTTTACCAACCGTAATCTTATAGGAGGGTTAATCTCTAAAGACGAATAGAAGTAAAATAAAAAAAAAATGTTTGAACTAATAAAACGAATAAAGTAACTGAATTGCAAAAGAATATGATTAGATTCCTGTGCTTTAATTTCATTACTAGAGAGAAAATAAAAAACACTGAGAAGTATTAATTGAGACCTCCGAAATAATTAATGGGACTTCTAAATATGGAACAGGTTTGATTTAAATTTAATCCGTCTCAGTCGGAGACATTTCATGGCAGAAATAATCTCCAAATCAGAATCCACGACACGATTATATTTTTTCTAATTGAATAATTTATTTTTGGAACACATAATCAAACAAACATTAAAATTGCACTTGCGTAGAAGGTTTTCAGAATAAATTCGACAAATTTAGTAATATTTTGGAAATATATGAATTTACAATAGAATCTCTGAATAATTGTTACTTAGAATATCTCTGTCTTAATCGGAACTTATATTATTACAATCTGTGGACGCATAATTATATGTACGAGATTAGCAGGCTGCCCGAAGTTGTCTTCTCGTAAAATACGCTTATATTTTTGTCCGTTCAGATTACATATTTTTATTATACAGAAAATTATCTATCGATAATTACATTGCACCGTATATAGGGTAGTAAATTCGAAAAAAAAAATGAGTACTATCAGCTCGAATCGAAACAGAAACACGTAGGTCTACAGTCATTTTTTTTTCTGTTAGCGCATGAATCAAATCACTCCGTGTACAAAAGCTGCAAATAAGAACGTTGTTTAACCGATAACTGTTAATTAGAGTTGGCGCAGAAACACAAACGGCATAATAAACTTACGCTAGGACATTATCAATATTTTTTAATTGTGAGAATTTACTCTCTATTTTACCGGCTAAAAACAAACCAAAAGTGAAAATAATTTGCATATACACTTTCATCTCTGTAGACCAAGTGTTGAAAGAGTTTGGTAGAGAATTTTAACGCACACAGACAAGGTCATTTTACAAAGACACACACAGACACACAGACACACACACAAACACACATATATATATATATATATATATATACATATATAAATATATACAAATTATACATTAAGAGGCCATTATAGATAGATATATAAATACACGTTCACATATACCTTTCACGATAAAAAATATAAGGATTTAAAAATCGAGGCATAGCCAATAGATTGCGTCGTGGCCCATATGGTTAGGATCCTCAGTATTGCACACTTCATGTGTACGACGACCTGGGTTCGCGCCCATGTCGGAGCACATCACTGATGAGATGCATTACATTGAAACCCACTTTGGGTCTGGCGTTGTCCGTTGCCGATGCAATTGCTCGATTCTATCTAATTCTCTGTTCTAGCTTTATCGTGAAATGTGTATGTGAATGGGTATTTATATAAATATTCACGCATATATATATATATATATATATATATATATATATATATATATATATATATATATTAAAACAAAGTGATTATGTGTTTACCTGATATGCGCAATGGTAACATTCAAAATAATATAAAAAAAAGTTTTATATATAGAAAATTTATTCGCAACCGAATAAAACGGCCCAATACGCAATAGAGAGTAGAATTTTATTTAAGCGAAATAAAATTTGAACTGTAAGTATAACTTTACAATCAAAATTTTTTGTTCAACTGAATACTCCAAAAAATAAATTACAAAGTCCTTATTCCGCGAAGTTTCCAATAATGCTATTCTTGCAATTTTCTTCTCATCAGAGGACAATAAAACACTTCTAATGAGACGAATTACAAGAATAGCATTCTTGGAAGCTCCCTGGAATAAGAACTTTGTAATTTATTTTTGGAGTATTAAGTCGAACAATAACTTTTGACGGTAGAGTTCAAATTACAGTTTTAATTTTCTTTCTCTTGACATGTATTGGGTAGATTATTGAGTGCCCATCTACAATAATGATTATATCTACTGGGGGTTTTACAATCTATTGTTGGGGATTGCAAAATATACTATGATCTGTGGCGACAAGTCAGAAAATACAGTGTGAAACGATAAAATTGTCGCACTAAACAAAACTACATTTATTAGACATGTTTTATTGACACTTGATTATATAGTAGAGCTGGCATCTATTCAATGTAGCCGCTTTCAGCCTCAATCACTGCCTCGACTGGAACGCGACAAATTATCAACGAATGATGGTCATAATGCTGGTTTTGGTTTTGTGGGAGGTCATTTTGGAGAACGGTTTTTAAAAAAAACTCTTTTAATTTTCGATCGACAAACTTTAAAAGGTATACGTAGGAGATTTTTAGCCTGTGAAACGAATTAAAATGGGGATTTATACAGCCTGTCGAGTTTTGGAGTTCTGGAGTAGTAAGTTGTGACAGCAGTGTGTCGAGTTTTAGAGTAGCATTTTTCGACATCAGTGTGTCGTGTTTTGGTTTTAGTAAGTTTGGAGAAAAAGGTGTCTTGTTAAGGAGTAGTAACTCTTGACAGAAGTTTCTGGAGTTTTTTTTTAGTAGGAAGTTAAGACAGTAGTGTGTCGGGTCTTTGAGTAGTAAGTTTTGACATCAGTGTGGCGTGTTTTAGAGTTGCACATTTTGACAGCAATGTGGCGTGTTGTGGAGTATGTAATTTTGACAGCAATGTGTCGAGTTGTTTTAGGAATAAGTTTTGGCCGCAATGCTTCGAGTTTTGGAGTAGTTGCTTTTGACAGTAATATGTCGCATTTTGGAGTAGTAAGTTTGGACAGCAGTGTGCTAGGTTTTGAAGTAGCAAGTGTTGACAGCAGTGTGTTTTGATTAGATTAACACGTAGTAGTGTGTCGAGATTAGGAGTAGCACATTGTGACAGTAGTGTGTCGTGATTTTAAGTAGCTGCTTTTTTTATAGTAGTGTAACGAAATTTGGAGAACTAAGTTATGGCAGTAGTGTCTCGTATTTAACACTGAGAATTGCTTCTTAGAACAGCAGTATAGTAAACTATATATCAGAAAAGTGTAAAATAGTTAACCCTTGATTACTTAACCATGCAAATAAACTAGATTTTCGCGAACGAAGATGAATATGATGATAAACTGAACGGATATTTTTTCTCGTTACTGATGGAAAAATATAGCATATCCGGTAACGTGAAAAATATTGAAAATAAAGAAACAAAACTACTGAGCCGAGTTCTAATAAATTATGTTAGTTTAATTGACTAGTAGACGATGCTACTTTCTCATGTTATATCCACTAAAATTTCTTACTTTATATATTAACTTAGGTTTGATCAATCCCGCCCCTTTCTCTCCTTCTGATTCAATGATCCACCCACGTATGTAAACCAATCATTGAAATTAAATTCTTTTATACGCACAGTCATACACTCGCATTCACAAAGCATCCAGCATTTTTCACGTAATCAGGATAAAAGCCTGTTTACAATTTGATGCATTTTAGTTTATCTCGATGATATTTTATTGAAACCGAGGCGTTCAGATTATGTCAGTTTCGGGCAAAATTAATCAATTGCAATAAAAAGACAAGTTACCTCCCTTGGGAGTCTAAAATTAATGGCGGTTATCAATCATTCTTTTCTCATCACAGTTTGCTTTATTTTGATTTTTTCTGTTTAATTCGAAGAATCTATTTAAGAAGGAATTACATACTAACATCCCCATACATATTAATATTCCTATATATATATATATATATATATATATATATATATATATATATATATATATATATATAAGTAAATACTTGTATTATTAGATTGAAAACTATATAGATGATTTATATGTAAATAAAAATATTTCACATATATGTACATTGATACACTGCATTTGCAATATACATACATATACAAATACACACAAAAACACATGTATGTAATATATATATATATATATGTGTGTGTATGTGTGTGTATGTGTGTGTATGGGTGTGTGTGTGGGTGTGTGTGTGGGTGTTTACTTTTCCTCATCGGGCATCTTAATCATTACAAATTGTTTCAATAGACGGGATAAAGTTTATCTGCCTATATCATCAAATGATTCAAGTTAAAACAAAAGTGTCTTTTTTGTATCTTATTTTACCTTGAATCCTCTGATTATATGGGCAGATAATTTTTACCGGTCATTTGAAACAAATTGTAATAAATTAAGTTTATACAGCCGAGGTTAAAATTAAAAAAAAAATAACTATTTGGCTCTACTAACGTACTGAACACTCTTTATACATGTTTTTCTTTTATCAAATATGCATCTTTATATATATATATATATATATATATATATATATATATATATATATATATAAATATACATATATACACATATGTATATATACATATATATATATATATATATTTACTTCAAGATAATGAAATAAATTAGATTACATATAAGTCAATCTAGTAGTTTCAAGTCTTGCGAAATAATAATTGTTATTCTGTTGTATTTTCCAATCGTTCCTCTGATTCGAATGCTTCCAATTCTTTTTCAAAGTTTTTTCGGGATTGTTCCTAGTGCTCCTACTATTACCAGTAATTTTGATTTTCTTTATCTTCCATATCCCTTTCAGCTCTCTGGCTAGCTCTGTGCATTAGCTCTGTTTCTCTTTTTCTTTGATATTCACTCTGTGGTCAGCTGGACAACAAAATCTACGATTTTACAGGAATTTTATTTCTTGTTAATTCTCACAACATCTGATTCTATTTCTTGGATAGCGTTATAAGTTTGTATGTCCATATCCCATAGGACTTTCTGATTCTGGTTTTCAAATACTGTTGTAGATTATGTTTTTCCATTGTTTATGCGTTGGAGATATAGATGTTTGCATTATTCCCAGTGTACTGCCCTTCCCACTTGCCTGTGTCTGTTCTTGTACTTCTTTTGGGCGAGTTTGCTGCGTTCACTTACTATATGGTTTACCGTTTCGTCTCTTTTGTCCACAGAGTCTATATCTATCGTTTAGTGTTTTATCGATATTAGCTTTTATGTGGTTGGTTCTTATCGAATTATCTTGTGCTGCGGTTATGGGGGATTCAGTTTCTCGGCTTATCTGTCCTTTTTCGCATCCATGTCCAAGTGTTTTCGTTTCTTTTATAATCATTATGGATCTTCCATGTAGTTGTTTTTCTTCCCATTTTTCTTATCCTTTATCTCTTTCTATTCTGTTTTTCCGATTTTCTCATTGTTTCTCGCTGTCATGGTTATGCTTTCCGTGTTTTGCGTGATGTATTTTCCAAATTCTTTTTTGTGCATAATGCACACAACCTTCTATACAAACTAGCTATTTGCCACCCTTTTTCTTTTCATATAGAGTCAGCCAGCATCGTTCTTTCTGTGTAGTGCATTGTACATTTTCATGATTCCTGGTCTGCTAATCGAGATGTCTCAGTTCTTCTTTGGCCCATCCTATAAACGGTCCTGCGTATTTATAGCTTTTATTAGGATTCTGTTATATAATTCAGTTTATAGAAGTTTTCTTGTTTTCCCGAGGTATTCCTTTCCAATTCTGTTTTTCATTTCTGTGGATTTGATGGTGTCTGCTTCCAGGACTCCCATCTATAAATATAAAAGCGAATATTTATGTATGTATGTGTGTTCGCTTTTTCTGTGTGTCTACAAAAGGCTTCTTTCAGAGAAGCGGTCGGTCGGTTCACAACTTTTTAAACTTTTTATATCACATAGAAATGGTAATATCTCACAGTTAACAACGAAGCTCGCCTGTCTATTTGATTTGCTCGATTTCGGGAAGATAAATATTCAATATTTGTCGCTCGCCGCATTTGGGTTAGTCTTTTCCTATAACATCTTGGGGGCGAGGAAAAAAGCCTTTAGCAGTAAATGAAATCCTGCAGTCAAACTGACCTCATTAACTCATTAAAACGAGCACCTGCTAAATCCAAGTAATTAAATAAGTTCAAACGTGTTTCCGTAAGCATGTCGCGGTGGGGCAATGGTTAACGACGCAAGTTTTTTTTCACAACTTTGCCTCAACGGTTCGGGTTCGATCCTCATACTTACTTTTTCTTTACTCCCCTCCCAAACACCCGGGCAACGACGGGTACCCCTCGCTAATGTATTTATAAGCGTCTTGTTCCCCTAGTTCCCTCACCTATGTTTGGTTGGGTTGTTCAATGCCCTCTGTGGTCTCCGGTTTTTTCTTTCTTATAACTAGTAGTGCGCATTTTTCCTACAAAACTCGATGTGTATGTCCTGGCTGAAGATCGTGGTAGTGTTTATTTGAATCTCCGTTCGTTTTCGGGCAATGCAAAAAAAGTTTCAGGTCGGTTTTATTATTATTATTATTGGCTCACATTGAGCTTTCACACAAGTCAACAAACGATGTGATTAGAAACCTGTGGTGTTCTCTGGAGGCTGAGTGACAAGTCTCCCCAGACGTCCAGCTCTCTCCACCTCCTTCGATAGCATTTGCAAATGAATTTGCATCATCGCAACAGCCGCTTACCATTGATTTCTCGCCAGCAGTGGCCATTGGTTTATACTGGAATTTGAGTGGCACTAAGCCTCCCCAAAGTCCCAGTTCTCTTTGCGCTTGTCCAACCGAGGTCTGGCTGGCGCTCTCTCCTCGGTATTTTAGTCCTTCTTGACCCTTCTCAGCTCTTTTGTGTCACTTTTTTTGGGGAGGAGCGGTGGTGAAACTATGGGTGTGCATTATGGGGATTTAGAACTTGTAGATATGCAGCGTTGGTGTCCTTTATTCCCTGTAACGCTTATTCGTTATATTGTATTCCTGTATTATTCTCCGCATTCAAGGGGTTTCCTTAATGTTTCAGTCGTATTCATTATCGTTAGTCGTTGCACTTTTGCATTCATTCCTCTGATTCCGATTTCTGACATTCTATTTTCGAAGTGTGTTGTTGTTGTTGTTGTTGTTGCTGTTGTTTCACTAGGAGTAGCCACACAAGCCATCATCAAAGATTGCTCTTTGAAAACAACTTGTTGCGTTCCAAGGAGTCTGCGTCCCCCAAATTTCCAGTACTCTTCATCTCTTTCGATAACCTTTGTAAAGGAATTTGTTTTATCGCAGCATCCGTTTACCATTGATTTCTCGATGGCGGCGACCATTGGTCTTCACTGGAATTTTGATGGCAATAATACTCCACAATGTTCCAGTGCTCTTTTCACTCATCCAGCGGAGGTCTTGCTAGTGCTTTCTTTCCTCTGTATTTCCATCCTCCTCGACACTCAATATTTGGTGTGATGTTCGTTTATGGTGACACACAGAAAAGAAGAGGGGGCGTTATCTTACAATTAGAGAATTTCAGTTTTCATTTTTCCGTGTGGTGTTCCGTATTCTTTTGCACCTGTAGCCGTTTACATGGGTAGTTTATGTGAGGTGCCAATCTCCACATTCAAGGGTTTCTCTAGTTTTCATTATTGAAATTCTTTGTATTTTTTCTGCCATCCCTCTGATTCTATTCTTTCCCATACTTTTTTCGATATTTTTCGGTTTCGTTCCTAGCGCTCCGACTATTAGTAGTGTTATTTTTACTTCATTTTCCAGATCCCTATGGACCCCCTGGCCATTTCCGTGTATTCGTTCCTCTTTTTAATCTCTTTGTTCTTCACTCTGTTGTTTGCTTAACGGAAAATCTACAATCTAGCAGGACTTTTTCTTCTTGTTATGTTTTATGACATCCGGTCTCCTAACTTGGATGGGTTTATCCGTTTGTATACCCATATCCCATGAGATCTTCTTACTTTTATTTTCCAGTACTGCTGTCGTATGTTTTTGTACCATTTGTCTGTGTGTTCAAGATGCAATATTTTGCATAATTGCCAATGTACTGTCTCCCCCACTGTATCTTGTCTATTTTTATATTTCTTTTTGATCTAGTTTGCTGCATTTACTTCTTATGTTGTTTATTGTGTCGTTTTTTTATCCGCAACATCTGCATTTCTTGTTTTCTTGGTCTTGTGAACCTTTACTTTGATGAGGTCGCTTCTACTTGCTTTACCTTGCGCATCTGTTATTATTGATTCCGTTTCCCTGTTTAGGTTTCCTTTTTGTAAACATTTCCAAGTGTTTTCGTTAATCTCTTATTTGGAAATCCTTATGAATTGCCCATGTAGCTTTTTCTTTTCCCGTGTTCCTTTCCTTGTCTTATTCCGCGTCTCTTTTATATTTTGCTTGTTTCTTCGTTGGCTTTCCTGTTTTCGCTTTCATTAGGTGGTCCATTCTTTCTTCTATGCTACTTAACTTGTATCCGGCTTAGACTTTTTTAGGATGCGTTAAGGGGAATCATGGCGGTAATGAACAGTAATGGTGTTAGAGGATCACCTTGGAAAACCCATCTTTATGGTTTGATTTTAGTTATGTATTGTCCATCAGGTGTCAGTTAAAGTTTCAAGTTCTCATTGCATTTTCTATCAGATTAATTTATTACGTGGTATTTTGTATATTGTAATGCATTCTGTTATCCAGGCTTGTCAGAGTTTATCATATGATTTCATATAGTCTCTCTCTTTTTTTTTTACTTTTGACATTGTTCCGAATCCTTTGGTCTATGTATAATAGGTTACATGGTCTTTTTATCCTTTTTGGTAGCGTTTCTCTCCCTCTGGGAATAGTCCGCGGTTATGATGGGACTGATAAATTTGTTCTCTACGTTATGCAGTATTTTCCACATTATAGGTAAATAGGTTGTTGGCCTGTAGTTGCTGATGATTGCCCATTTTTCTATGTCTATTTGCATCAGTGTGGTTCTACTTTTCGCCAACCGTTCTGATACATGTGTTTTATGGATGCATATTTTCAGTTGCTAAACTGTCAGTTCATGTAGAGTCGTGATGTATTTAAACCAATATGCATGTATTCCGTCATGGCTTTATGCTCTTCAATTGGGTATTTTTCGTACGGTTGTCTTGAGGGTTAACTTGCTGATTCCATTCTGTTCTTTTATCGATTTCTATCATTTCTGTCAATCATTCTTCTTTTCTATTATGATCATTTCGTTCTTCACATATCTGGTTCCAGTAGCGTTTTGTTTCCGTCGGGTCAAGTTATTCTGTTTTTATTTTTCGTCCATTTTGCTAGAATTGGCTTTCATTATTTTCCAAGATCATGTTTGATTGCAGTGTTCAGATTTGTATCGGTATCCTCTTAATCTCGTTTCTTCTTGCTGTTTTTGTTCACTTTTTCTTTCTTTTTTTGTTGTTGCGCCTCTCCTTCCTTGTTGTATTTCAACTTTTTCATCCTCTTTTTGTCATTTTGATGACTATAGCTTGCGCGTCTTTGATCTGGGTTTCCAGCCTCAAATTCCATCCAGGTTTTGTTGGTACTTTTCTTTCTCAGTCTTTTTTTTTCTTTAAACTTCATACTTACTGTTCTAACACCTGCATAGATAAAATCGTTTATGCCGCTGTTTTGGTTTTTAGTTTTTTTTCCCACTCTTCGTTCCTTAAGGATGAGAGTTTGGTCTTTTTCTCGTTCAAAAGTTTCCTTTTTCAACGTTTTCTAATTAATTTTCCTAAAGTTATGATGTTTCATAGGTCACGGTATCTATGTTTCTTGTATCAGAAATTTGCAATTCTTCTGCCTTTGTAGATCCGATGTTTGAGGCTTCCCCGAGGGGGGTACTCGTCTGTTCCATCATTTGTCTTTGGTTAGTATTATTATTATTATTATTATTATTATTATTATTATTATTATTATTATTATTATTATTATTATTCCATAGTAGTCTCAACCTTTGGATGTTTAAGTTGGATTTTTCTGCTTTAACATAAGGTAACTTCCTGTAACTTTAGACATTCAAGCTGCATTAACACTATCGCTATTCCAAACAGACAAGCCTTTTGCAAAATTGTAAAGAAAATTGTCCTGTCAATCTGATTAAGCCATTTATAGTAGCTTTTTATGACTCCTTCTCTTAACAAGAGGTATAGTATTATGTATATATACATATATATATATATATAATATATATATGTATATATATACATATACATATATATATATATATATATATATATACTATACGGGTACTTTTGCTATATTTAAAGGAAAAGAATGTTTATAATTGTTCAAAAATTAATTTATTCCTGATGATGAATCTTGAAGGATCAGAAAGAAATCACACTTATGATATGGTGATTTCTGCCTGACATGAAGGTTGCGATTCTTAGTTGGAAATGATCGAAAAGAGCATTAATCGACAAGAAAAACGCCGATTTTATTTAATGTAATATGTCATAGAGAAAAAATGCTGCCTAAATATGCATATATCAATCAGATAAACATTTTACATAGGCACTACACAGACATGCCTATCTATTAGTTATAAAAATCCAATGAGTTCACTCTAATGGAAAGAGTTAGTCTTTGGATATAAACTGATTATATATACATATATATATATATATATATATATATATATATATATATATATATATATATATATATATATATGTGTGTTTGTGTGTGTGTGTGCGCGTGTGTGTGCGTGTATATATGTATATATATATATAATGTCTGTCTTCAGGTATTTCATTATTACAATGAAAAAATAATTATGTCAGTCCCTTTAAGTAACTGGTTTTATATTGTTGAGCAGTTTCATTTGAATTAAGTCATTCAATTGCGATCTAATGCATACGAGATACGTGCAATAAATAAGGTAGCTGATCTAGCTGAAATTTTGCATGTGCAATATCTCATATCTCTACGGGTTATGTGGCAAATTACAGCTTTGAACAAATTGTGCTTTCTGTTTTGCAGGTGTTTGAACGGAGTCAGGTGTGAAATGGAGCCTGTTTAATGTCGAGCCGGTGTTTGTATTTGAAAGGACGAACACCACAGGAGACTTTTGATTAAATGAAAGAAACTGATGGTGATAATGCGCCATCATATGACCTTGTAAAACGCTGATATCGTGAATTCAAACATGTCTGAAAGTCTGTGGAAACATCTCCCAGACCTGGTCACTCCTCTTTTGCCATTGATGAGGCATCTGTCCGTTAAGTTTAGGCTGCCATTTTGGAAGATGGGCGCATTACTATGCGCCAAATGGCACAAGATATCAAGATGAGTCTGTGGAAATTATCATTCATGACCATTTGCATATGCATAACGTGTCTCCCTGATGGATTGCCAGGTTGCTTACACCATTCCAGAAGCGAGAACGCGTCGAGTGGCCGAGGATGAATTCGGATATGTGACAAGAAGATGAGTCAAAGTTTTTCAAAAGACTGATTGCACAGGATGAAACCTACGCCCATCACTATGATTGAGAGACCAAAGCCCAGCAAATGCATTGGAAGCACTTGGACTCACCACCTCCAAAGAAGGCAAGGGTGCAGTCCTCCACTGACAAGGCCATGCTCACAGTCTTCTTGGACAAGGACGGAGTAGTGCTGATAGATTTCCTGGCAAAGGGTACCCAAATTACAGGAGCATATTATTCTTCACTTTTGAGGAAATAAGGGAAGCTATCAAAATCAAGTGACGGGGCAAGATCAGCAAATATACCCTCCTACTTCAGTGCAACGCTCCGGTCCACAACTCGCATGTTGCCGGATCAGACGCACAGGTGTGTGGTTATGAAATCCTCACCCATCCTCTCTACTCTTCTGAGCTTGCACCCTCTGACTTTAACCTCTTCCCAGCCATGAAGTTGTTTTTGAAAGGAAAGCGTTTCCCAGATGATGCAGGCTTGTTTCTGAAGTCACCTCGTTGTTGGAGAACCAACTTAGGGTTTTCTACATAAAAGTTTTCAAGAGCTGCATCAAACGATAGGAGAAATGCATAACTCTGGATGTTTACTATGTAGAGAATGACTAATAACTCTGCCAATTCCGTTGCTCTATTTCTATTGGAAGTGGGTTATGGGATATTACTTATTGCACACCCTTCGTAGATCTCCGAATAACGATTAGTTCACTGTGACTGACGTAAAGAAGATTTAAAATTAAAATGTTTAAATTCAACGTCATTCCTCGCGGTTAATGGTAGGTGATTGGATACGGTGTTAGCTAATCGAGCCAGAGATGGCTCGTGTTGCCGGCTTCGAATCTCTCGACTATGTTAATCGTTACACTTTGCACTGAAGGTTCTTAAAAGGATGAAACACTGGTGTCTGTAGGAATTTATCTATTTTATTAAAAAAATAAAATATATATTGTATTATGATTTTGTGTCCATATATATATATATATATATATATATATATATATATGAATATATATATATATATATATATATATATATATATATATATACATACATATATATATTCAGACATTAAGAAAGCGGGGGGAGCAAAGTTAGGTATGTCTGCTTTCATGGACACTTGTTTTAAAATATAAATGATCGTGTAATTTCACTTGTTTTTTTCTGTTTAGCTTTTGGTTTTAGAGATAAAGAAACATTTTCAATTTATTATTTTCCAAATTGATTTCATTTCGTCTCAATGTTTCTTCCATCCCCTTATCCAGCCTGACGCCAACTCTTCGTCATTGTTTGATGAAGTCATTTTGAAAATATATTTCCGATATTGTTTACCAGAGGCGAAGTAATAGGTATTGGTAATTAGATGTTGCCACTTAATGTGTCAAAAATCAGACGCTAATTGAAATCATACCCGAAGCTTTGAACTTAATAGAAAGTCTGCTTTGAATGGAAAGAAGTTTTTTTTTTTTTTAAATACCTTTCGAAAAATTATAACACGTTTGTGAGAGGAAAGAGAACAAACAAGAAATGGATATCAAATATAAGATACTACGCCTACATGAACCCCCAAGACATCCTATATATATATATATATATATATATATATATATATATATATATATATGCTAGACTTGACGCCCGGTTTTGCCCGGGTGTTTGGAGGTGTATGTTGAGCAAACAAAAACAAAAGGTATTTTTTTTAATTTGACCCCTATTAAGACCCCTTAATATTTATTAGGTGGGGCTCAAATCAAATTATTTAGTTAGTTAGATCTTTATCCAAGGACCCTATAACAAAAAAATTCAAGTAGTAGACTAAAAATTATCGGAGGAGATGGATCGAGTTCTCAAATGTCAAATCATTGAACTTTGACCCCTTAACAGCCAAATTTCTGGCCGAAAACTGATCACACTGTGTGCGTGTGTGTGTGGTGTGTGTGTGTGTGTGTGTGCGTGTGTGTGTAATTTCTTTCATCATGATACAAGGTTCAATTATTGACCAGCTTTTTCGTAGCAACAAACCCACTATATATTTTTCATGTCAAGTTTTTAAATATTTTTCGCTCTAATGTATCAGAGTAATTAAGAAGTCATTAAATTTAATATTAACATAAATATCGACATTTTTATATTACTCCTAAAACATCCAAACAGTAGCTTCAATTATGTCTTATTATATGTACGCCATCTTTGATTTTTATTAAAAAAAAATCATCATAAATCATAAAATCATAAACTAAATTATAGCGTAAATATTATAAAAAACGATTGTGGCCTTTTTGCTTAGCATTGCTATGCCTATTCATACCAATAGAATTTATGTTACTTTCAGAATTTTCGTTATGCCTTTCGCATCTATAATCTATAAATGTGATTTTTATATTATTTTAAACATTTTGCCATTTATAATAAACATTAAAAAAAGATGAAAAAAAATATAGCAATATAGAAAAATAAATTAATTAAAAAAAACAGAAAAATCATGAAAAACAAGTGAAGAATGCCCGGTTCACCGTAAGTTCACAATGAATAAGACATAAAGAATGACAAAGTTCAGCATTGCCGTTCCTCATTTAGCACCAGGCAAAACTGCTAAATAGATATACACAGAAAATGTATGACAAATATTGTAAAATAGTCCCAACAATAGGGTGTATTTATTATCTGTAAAAGAGCTCTTGGAGAACAACCAAAAGTTATCGCGAAGTATAGATAAACAAAATTATATAGAAATTAGTTCCAACTTTTCTGAAAGTTTTATGAAAATCCAAGGCATTATTTTTTTTAAGCAGCAGATAAGTGTCAATTTTAGCCATTTTAACTGGAAAGGCACTCCTCGTCGGACAACCGGAATTTTTCAAGCAAATCCGTCCTGTTACTTTTTTTATTAATATCATATTTAATGTTTGTGCACAATTTAAAAAAAAAATCCAAGGTGTAGTTATTGAGAAAAGTGCTAACAGATGAACGGACGAACGGGCGAACGGACGAACGGACAAGTTCCACCATCCTCTTGTCGGGTGACTGATGAACAAAATAAAATGTATATTAAATAAGTATTAAGAATACCTAGCCGCGACTTCAAAGTATTAATAAAAGTTTCCCTTATTCAACGAATGTCCAGCGTACACGGACACATGTTGTCTTCCTTGAACATTCTTAAGAACACCGACGCATTTAACGTTTTAGCGAAGGCATATAAACATCCTGCTTAAATACTTTTAAAAACTGCGTTTTTAAATAGTACTTCATCCAGATCACATCGAAAGATATTTAATTGCCAAAGTCGCTGGGAAAATGGTAGGATCCTTCTATCGATCCAGTAGATATCTCACTGCTGATGTACTTCTCTACCTACATAAGAGCCAGGTACGTCCAAGGATGGAGTACCCTTGCCACATCTGGGAAAGAGCTGCTAGAAAGACTTAGGTGCCTTAGCGGAGTTCAAAATAGAATTCGTAGCCTAGTAGGGTATGTTTTTCTCTTCCCTGAAGAGGAGAGACATTGGGAGCTTGTATTTTCATGGCAAGTGCTCATCTTAGCTCCAATCTTTCACGAGAAACACTCGTCTAGCTGGAAACACTATCAATAATCCCCCTACCCTTTATCTGTGCCTAAACCTAAACGCAGAATTCACGAATAGTGGCTTTCTTAGAGCTGACCATATATGAAACTCTCTTCCATATTCCTGCTTTCTGATTGGTTATAATAGGGTCGTCTTCAAGTCTAACGTAAACAAATTCTTGATTAGCCGTCCCCCTTAAATAATCAAATTTACCAAATTTCCACTAACAATTATTACAGCATTGTCCGATTGATCACTGTATGCTTACTAACACTTATCCTCGAGTGGCTACTGGGGCTTGATAAGTAGTGACTCCTTTGTAAAATCAGGTATTTATTTTCTTTTTAAAAAATTACATGCAACTCTAAATACCCAGGATACATTAGTAAGTTATATTTAGACGTAGAGTACTGTTTATATCATTTTAGCAATTCATACAGATTGCTGTATGAATAAATAAAAGAACAAATATACATAAATATTTTCACTTATTATTTATATATGTATATTATTCTTAAGTTGTTGCATTAGTGAAATAGTAACTGTATAATGTCCAATATTAAAATATAAAAAATGTAAGGAAAGGGCGCTTGTGTTATGAATAATACCGAATATTTTGACATTAACACGACTAAAAGTGTGAGTTTCACGTGAGGCGCTGCAATCTAAAAATATGTTTAGATCTAATATTGCACTACTGTCCTTATCAATGCACCTTTTGTTAATATTTATATTTGAATAGAGAGTTGAATTTTTTTTTCATTCAAAATATTTAAATATATGATTTTGATTTGTTTTATTCATTGGGTATATTTTGGTTTGCTCGAAATATTAAAATATCAAAAAAATCGTTTGATATTTTATACTTAATAATAACCCTCAAAATATATATATATATATATAATTTATATATACTTATATATGCGTATATATGTTTATATACATATACGACATATACGTGCATGCATATATATGTTTGTATATGTATACATACATATATATATATGCATATACATACATATACATATATATATGTATGTATATATGTTTTACATATATATATATATATATATATATAATATATTTTAGTCATCGACATACAGACCTGTTTCGTTGTTTCACAACTCATCAGTGCCGCTAGACTAACACCTCTCCGAAGCCGAGGATCGAACCTAGAACCGTCGTGATGACAGTCGGCAGTCCTACCCCTGACTACGGAATCGGTGGCCGAAATTAAACTGTCCGAACGTCTATTTAAATAAACATCCGTCTGCCACTCGTAGAGGGCTCAAACGTTTGTTTGTAAACAAACCGCGAGCTTCGCATTATTTCAGCTAAATTAAGTAGCGAGTAAGATAATTTACTAGAGTGCTCTACCGAAGAGGGGAGCTTTATAAAATATATTTTAAACATATATATACATGCATGTATATATCGTATACGTATGGTAACACATATACGCATATATAAGTATATATAAATTATATATATATATATATATATATATATATATATATATATATATATATTTAGTGGGTAAGAACAACTAGATTTAATGGTTTATTGCGAAAACACTTCGACTGACTAATAGATTCTTTTATCTAACGCCATCTAAACATTGATATTACGATGACCCCCGAATGACAACTGACGAAAAAAGCGTCCAATTCAATAACAGTGTACTTTCCGGTGCAATATAAAATGTCACCATCGGACATGCTCTGCGTGACCCCGTATGATTCGTCGGGCTTCGAGGAAATGGGTGGACATCGTCAGGAAACGTTGCGACTGACTCATATTTTTCCGCTAGATTTCGAGCCGTCACTCACGAACTGTCATGTTTAACACCGAAATGTCTCGATCTCAATTATGTCGATGTCGTGTTGATAAAGATCGAATTCCATGGCGCGAGAAACTATTGAGTCATCTTGGCACAAAGAAAGCAGATTTGGCTGAACGAGTTCGAATAGTAGAATGGCCGTACTTTTACATTTTTGAGTAAAGACAATTACGGGCTATCTCCCAGCCAATGAAGCTTCGGTTAACGCTTTTTTTCTTTGAAATTCTATCCTCCTTGACACATTCTCGACTATTTGTTTGTGTGGTGCCAGTTGATACCGACAATAATGCTTTCTTAAGATGAAGACAATAACATTCAATTGTACGGTTTCAGTTTTATGTATTCTATGTAGTATTCCTTAATCTCTTGCACTTTCCTCATGCTCGACTAGTGCATGAAGCTCATCGGTGTCGGTTTCTGCATTCAAGGGGTTTCCTTAATATTTAAGCCGTGTTAATTATGTTTACCGTTGCATCTTCTCAGCCTTCGAAAAATTCTAATCTCATCTATTCTGTTCTCGAAGTTGTTCGAAATTGTTCACAGTGATCCTACTATTATTGGTGTTAACTTACTTATCTTTAATATTCCTTTCAGCACTCTGGGCAGTTCCATGTAGTTGCCTCACTTGTCTGCTTCTGTGATATTTACCCTGGGGGCTGCAAGAACTGCTGCGTAAATGAGGGTTAAGGAGGATGAAAGAACCGAGGAGAGAAAGCATTAGTGAGACCTCCGCTGGCTGAGTGCAAAGGAGACTGGGATCTTGGGGAGGCTTATTGCCACCCAAACTTCCATGAAGACAAATAGTCGCCGCCAATGGGAAATAAATAGAAAGTGGTTGTTGCGATAATACAAATTCTTTTGCAAACGTAACCGAATGAAATGGAGAGTACTGAATGTTTTATGGGGACTTGTAACTCAGACTCTAGGGAACACCAGAAGTTGTTCTCAAAGAGCAGAATTTAATGATGGCTTATGTGACTATTCATAGAGAATAATAATAATAATAATAATAATAATAATAATAATAATAATAATAATAATAATAATAATTAATAATAATAATAATAACTATTTTTATTATTATTATTATTATTATTATTATTATTATTATTATTATTATTATTATTATTTACTCATGAAGAGTAGTCATAGAGTCCATCATAACAAAATTCTCGTTAAGAAAACTTCTGGAATCTGAGTGACAAAAGTCTCCCCATGTAGCCAGTTCTCTCGAGCTCTTTCCATAATGTTTTGAAGTTTACGTTCAGTTATTGCAACAGCCGCTCCCCATTGATTTCTCTTTACCAGTGAGCATTGGTTTCACTGAAATATGTGTGGCAATAAGGCTCCCAAAGGTCAAAGTTCGCTTTGCACTCATCCGGATGTCTGGCTAGTGCTTTCACTCATCGGTATTTCTATCCACTATGACTCTCCTCACTTATTTTGTGTGGTGTCAATTCATGGTGATACACATATTCAAACACAAAAGGCCGGGGCGCAGGGTATTACATAACAATTATGCAGTTTCAGTTTTCGTGGTTCCATGTGATGCGCCTTGATGATATTCCTCTGTAGCCGTTTCTGTATGTCAGGGTTGTGCCTGTAGCTTGTGTGTGTATTCGCCACGTTCAATAATTTTCCTTAACATTTCGGTCGTTTTCATTATGTAATCCGTTGCATATTCCGAGCCATTCTTCTGACTCTACTTTTTCCAATTTTTTTGCACAGTTTTTCGGTATGGTTCGTATCGCTCTTATTGATAGGTATATTATCTTGACTTTTTCTTCCTTATCTCTTTGAATTTCTTGACTAGTTCTGTGTATTTGCTCCGCTTCTCTATCTCGTTGATTTCAGTAGGCTGCTAGAACGACACAATTTACAATCCGGTTGGTCATTTTATTCTTGTTAACTATTATGATACCCGGCCTTCTTGTTTGAATGAGTTTATTCGTTTGTATACCCCCACCCGATAGGATTTTATTACTTGTATTTCCACGTACTGCTTGCGATTTGTTTGGGTTATTTGTCTGTGTATTTAAGATAGCGTTTTCTGCATACTTTCCAGTGTACTACCTTCCCCATTGATCGTGTCTATTAAAACATTATTTCTGGCCTACTTGGCTGTATTTCATTATTATGTGGTTTATTGTTTCGTCTCTTTGTCAAAAGAGTCTGCATTTGCGGTTTCCCTGTTTCTTGTTGATCCTTACTTTGATATGGTTTGTTCTAATTATTTTATCTTCTTCGGCAGTTATTAGGGATTCAGTTTCTCTTTCTAGTGTTACTATTTTTGGAGCCATGTTTTCGTTAGTCTCAACTTTTGTCATTTATGAATCTTCCCCGCAGCTGTTTCTCCTCCCAATTTTATCTCCTATTATACTTTATCGCTTCTTTTTTCGGTCTTGTTTATTTTTTAAGTACCTCTTGATGGTATACTTTTTTCGGTGTTCTGCATTATGTTTTTTTTTTTTGCTCTAACTTGTTGTCTATTATTTACAGTCATCTACACAAACCAGTCCCATGCCTTTGCCTTCCTTTGCACATAGAGTCGATCAGTATAATCCTTTTAATATAGTGCATTTACCATACTCAGGAGTTTCTTGCTCTTCTGGTCGGGAAGTATGAGTGTTATTATTAGCAACCTTAGTATTGTATTTATTGCTGTTATTATCGTTGCTGTTGCCATCATTAGCATCTATATTAGCATCCTTATCTGGAACCGTAGACATTCTAAGTCTCTATCATCTGAGAATTGTATGGAGATAGCGGTTTCAATCCTACCCAAAGCCAGTAAGATGCTTACTTTGCCAAAAACATGGTGAGACGTAAACCACTATGTATGGCAGTAATTGCTAAGAATGCAGTTAGGAGATTCGGAGTTCCTTTCTCGCCACGGTTACAACTTGACGAAGGCCAGAGGAATAGTTAGCCCAAACGTTGTGAAACAACAATTAAGAAAGATGAGGATAATATTCCGCAATAAGTAAATTAATAAATAATAGCATTTCAATAATGAATTCCAATTTAATCTATATATTTAGAAAAGTGAAAATGACTCTGTGTGTGTCTGTGTACATTTCCCTGCCAGTTGACTTTGTCATTTTTTAGTCTAGAGACTCGCGATTTTATATAAGGAGTATTGAAATATGAGAAACTCTTTTTAATCAGTTTTCGGCCATAAAATTGGCTGACAAGGGGTCATAGGAAAACGATTTGATCTTTGAAAACTCTACCAAACTCTTCCAACAATTTTGCGTCTTAACACTTCAAATTTTAAATGTAGGTTACTTGGATATGGATAAAACTTTTTAATTTGACTTGAGACCAAAATATTAAATGTTAAGAAGTCAAAATTGGGGTCAAAGTTAAAGGAAATTTGATCTCTGCTGTCTCTAAAAATTTCGCAGGCAAATTTTGATCTAAACATGTAAATCTTACATAAAGTGTATTAACACGTAGGGCAAGTTATGAACAGTATATACGGCCCGATCAAAGCGGGACTTAACTGCTAGTAATATATACACACAAGATTTATAAGTCGTTAAAGATAAATAAAGTTGAAAATCACGTAATTTACCATAGAAAATCCTTATAATTAGAATTCTGGAACATAATGGTAACATATATATAAAGTTGCTCAAGAGAAATATGGAATACAAGTATGTTAATGCATATAAGCATATGGCGTTTTGTAGATATAGCTTATACCATCTAACTGTTTATCTACTCATATATATCTCGTCTTACTTCATTTTTAACTAACTTCGAAACGAAAACAGCAAAAAATCAAACCCCGCACGCCGATTTGTCACGAAAAGAGGATCGGCTTCCATGTGTGAATTTCAAAGAGCGGTAGGGGTCTTCAGAAGGAAAAAAAAACTATGCTATTTCGTAGCAAGAAAAAAGCCTGTTTTTTATGATGGAGACAGAAATACTACACAGTAATTCCACAAATCAGAACTATTTTCAGTCTCGAGAGATATACATACCTGCAACGGTTCTCTATTACTAACCATGCATTTAATTAAATAGACACTCTTGGATCGATACATCTACCACCACTTAAACAAGTAGTAGAGCAAGAAGCAATAGATTCATGACTTTAAAAGATGTTTCTCTATAAAGGCTAAGTGGTGTATTAACATTTAAAATCTTTTTCGGAGCAGCATAAAATATATTGATTATGGACATATATTTTGGATTTTCTCGTGTATATACGAAACATTTATACGGTTTGAAAGGCTTGAGTTATTGTGCTTTGAATATTTGTTTTAATTGTGGCAACTGTTTTTTAACCAGGCTGTTTTGCTATCTAATCAGTGGTTTAAAATCAACATGTGCGTTATTAAGTCGTTCTTGGTATCGCAGAGTCTAAAAGTTATGTCTCCTATTTGTGTGGTGTAACGGGGCACATATTGATAAAACATATCAGAGAGTATCACAGAGACGTATATATCGAAGGACGAGGCATTTATGAGACACTTATAAAGTGATGCCGACGACGTTTGTATAACGGCGTTACGGCGATAACAATAACGATGACAATTCTTAATTGTTCATTATTATTAATAATAAGCAGATAAGATATATGATGCAACAGTTGTTTTTTTTTTAATCAGAGGAGATACATTCTTTATGGTGATGGTAGAAGGTAAACAGACAGTAAACACTTGAAGGACGTTGCACAAAGTTCATTTACAGATATAGACAAAAACACATTTACCTTTCAGTTGTAATTACGATGACGAAGACAAACAGGTTAACAATATAAATGTTGACCATTTTATTCATACCAGTTGGTTATAATGATGACGGTCAGGGATTCAAGCTTTTCCGATTATATTGTTCTATCTTCTCCCTCTCCCGCATCCCAGACGGAGTCAGCTCCCAGTCCAACCGGCTTGACTCCCTCTGAGTTTCTTCTCAAACTGACTCGAACCCATCTCAATATATTGAAAATTCTCTTTATTTATGATGTTTAAACCTGCCCCGCGATATTATTCATTCGCGTAAATTTCACATATGTATGTCCAAACAAGTTTTATACAAACAAAGGCATTCCTAAATGAATTATTTACTTTATAACATATTTATTGCAATATGTAACGTATTATTTAATCATTCTTTTCAACTTTTTAAGTGGCATTTTTAATATCGAGTTATTTATAAGAAAATGAAAACACGCTGCATTCTTGAATTGAACATCTCTATTACTTTTAACTTATGATTACTGGGTTCGAACCTACCTTTTTCCAAATACTATTTTTAAACTGTATCTATTTTATTACTGGGGTCTGCCCCATTTTGCATTATATTTGAAGCTAAAAGTCTAAGCCGTTTGGAGATACGAAGACAGGATTGCTATTATCCAAACGAGCGACTATTTTGCATGAAGAGCTATTTGTCTACATAGTCACAACCCTTCTCAATTCCCTTTGCAATGTATAAGTCCGTTTTGTGTTTGCTGACTAGTATTTATTGTCATTCTCAAATCGATTTTTCCTAGAAGGCTGACATCAACTGCATCGGCTTCGTAAAGATTAATCAAGCGCCGATGATTTTTTTTTGGATGGACGATATCCAATGACGCATGTTTGCTTTTTACGTACGCCCATGACAGTGGTTGCTTCTCAGAATCTCACACCGTCAATATCTGCAATATTGAGATAGAACTTTCGCGGCATGAAACATGTGTTAACTAAGCATAATAATCCAATCGTGTCATAAAAAATTAGGAGGCATTATTTTGGAGTGTTTATAGTATATCAGTAATTGATAAAAAATTGTAACGAAGTTGGTGCATGTCTGGTTATTTTTCTTTAACAAAAGGCCATTTATTTATCCATGAGGTTTTTGATTGTTTAAATTTCTTCATTATAGTTTCAAAATAGTGCGTTATTGGAAGTTAGTAATGGGTTCCACATATTTCTTCGTGTGACGAAGGTTTGTGCTTGTATATTAAATCTGAATTTCAAAAAATTATGATGACCTACCGTAAAATATTCTTCGGAATATATTTCATAGAAAAAAAATGGAACTTGTATTCACACACACGCCAAACACACCCGCACAGACCCACCCACACACACACACATACCCACCAACACACACACACATTTTTATATTTAAAAAAGCCACAAGCTCTAGATCACACATAATAGCTATATATATATATATATATATGTGTGTGTGTGTGTGTGTGTGTGTGTGTGTGTGTGTGTGTGTGTGTGTGTAAACTTCATCTATTGAGTCACCGACACCCCACAATAAATTATAACGTTTACCGGACTAAATGCATAGTACACACACACAAACACATATCTATATATCTATCTATCTATCTATCTATCAATCTATCTATTATACATGTGTGTATGCGTGTGTATGTGTGTGTATGCCTGTGTATTTTATGTTTTCATTATTATACATTAATTTTGAAGATTGTATGCTAGACTAAGATTCGAAAACTTTTTAATTAACTTATAAATGCAGTAAAAATGAACTTCCTGTTACCTTATCTTTGTATAATATAGTGTGCCTACTAGAAAAAATATAAAAATGGTTTTCCGTTATTTTCGGCTGTATAGGAATTATTTTGGGCGATTCTTAATC
Organism: Euprymna scolopes; assembly: GCF_053919585.1. Classification (NCBI taxonomy): domain Eukaryota; kingdom Metazoa; phylum Mollusca; class Cephalopoda; order Sepiida; family Sepiolidae; genus Euprymna; species Euprymna scolopes. Next base: position 61,679,610 of record NC_136515.1, read on the forward strand.
GGAAGGACCAAAAGCAAGATATATATATAAACGGTATAAAAGTCTCGGATTATATTTTACCTCTTAATAAAACTAAATATTTAATGAAGCCTGATGTAATTACAGATCATATATGGCAAATGTCTATATTCCAAATTTTTAGATGTTGACTATTTTTTTATTTATACTTTTATGTATGTTGACATACAGAATTCTTGACATCACCTGTTTCGTATCGCAATAACATTATTTTATATCAATCAATAAATTTATATCGGCATTAACTCGTCAAAAGAAAAATACCTTATCTCTTTAAAAATAAATTAGATGCATTTGGCCACGATATCATATATAGGCTACATATGATATGCATATATCATGGCTACAGCCTTGGTTTCGATCGCCTTATCTATCACATGGTATTTGCGTTCAGATATGACTGTTGAAATATCTGCAGTAGAAAGACATTGCCTAAAGCCATACATTTTGTCAGACAGAATATTTGCTTTTACTAGCTCGTGAAAAACTGCTTGATTAATTGAGGTCTCACGGATTTTAGCGAAGAGTGGAATGGGGCTGAGAGGGCGATAATTGGGAGGGTCAGGCCTTTCTCAAGAATTCTTGTATACTGGTACAACAAAGGTCATCTCTCAGCTATTAGGAGAGTAGGATTTATTTCTAATATTTTAAAATTTATAAAGATTTAGTTAGTTTTTACATTAATAATATTATTTGTTAGTTCTTACAAAAGATAATAAAATTTTAAAGATTTTAAAATTGATAATATAATTTGTTAGATTTTAAAATCAATCATTTTTTCTTATTTTTTTAAATTGATAATATTAGTTGTTAATGTTTTGTATATTGATAATACATTTGTTTGTTTTTTTAATTTTGAAATCGATTCATTTGTAAACTGATATAATTGTTTTTTTATCTTTAAATTGATAATATAGTTTGTTTAATGTAAAATTTCACATTTTGCTTTATTATTTAATTGATAAAGCAAGTAATCAAATGTACGATTATTATGATAAAAATCCAAAAATTATCATTTAAAATTGTAAAAGCATATATATATATATATATATATATATATATATATATATATATATATATATATATATATATATATATATGCATATATATATATGTATGGGAGGGTCAAGGTCTTGTGTGGACGTGTGTTAAAAGCACACAGATGTCTTAGCGTCATAGTGTCCTTCTCCCAGACAAATCAACACAATGTGCACATCGTGACCATTGTCACGCAGACGGGGCGAGTGTCATGCGCCGTATAACTTGACCTCCACTGCCTTGTGGGCCAAGGTTCTTTTAACCAAAAGCTAAGGGTGAGGTAACCCTGACAGAAACCTCCAGAGGAGCTTAGGCACTTTAAGTTGCGGAATACATGACCCAACGGCTTCTGAATATGCTCTGGTGTCCAGCAACCTGTCTCAGTCATCGATCAAATGGAATGGTGGGTGGAGAGGGCTCCTGTAAGCCGTGGTGAAGGCAAGCTCTCTAGGAGAAGGAAAACGCTGATATAAAACCTGCGGCAACTGGTGCTTCCAATGATGTTGACTTACTCTTTTCTTTAGTTCAATGTGGCAGTTATTTAGATAGTGGAATTGTCTCAGTGCAAAGTCTTCCTCACTATCAAAAACTTCAAGCACAGGCATTATTTGAGATGCAATGGAATACACATTTTGTAAGCAGTGTGAATCTCGATAAAAAAAAAGACTGGATTTAGTCTAAAATAGCAAACGGGCAGTCAATGAGATTGGCGTTGATGACAATAAGGGCTCTGCAACTTTGAAACTTCCAGCGTCTGGCCTGGTAGGTTTTCGGGGCATCACAGCTTGGACCCGGACATCAGTGAATGTGCAGAATTATAGTACATAGAATTGACCGTTTTACACGTGCTGCTAGTTGCGCTCATGTTTGCGACATTCGAGCCGGAGATATATTAATTAATGGCAATATTCGAGAACGAATTGCTGCCATCATGTATCTCTCTCTCTCTCTCTCTCTCTCTCTCTCTCTATATATATATATATATATATATATATATATATATATATATATATATATATATATATATGCTTCAACATTTTTTTCACTATAATTATAATTAACCTTGACGAATAATTGCAATATAAATATCTATTTACGATGGTGACGAACGGTACTATTTATGTACGTCAGTTAAACCTAGTACGACATGACACGGCAGATATTTGTGCTATTTCTTTATTCAAACATACTAGTCTCCTTGTTTATGTAAGTTTTATTTCCTAACACTAGGAAATTTATGTATGTCAGCATTACCTACCTTAAATATGTTTACGGTTTTGTTACATAGTTTTTTGCTTAAATTATAGCCACGACTTTTGTAGTGTTTAATATATAGTCTAACAAAATAAATGTTTACTGTTCACAAGAAATATTGTATATTATGATTTTATAAAGAGAAAGTAACATTTTCGAATGCCATCTAGGGAGAACCGTAATTAGAAAATGTTTTAGTAACGTGTTTATACAATTCCAATCAGATTCGAAAATGCATAGCCGTTTAAGAATAAAATTAAAAGGTAAGTTTACTTTTGAGAACGCTAATTAATTAGTTTAAATAGTAAATGATAATATCAATGAATAATCTCCAAATAATAATCAGTAAATAATGAAATGTAAACAATGTGTGCCGGACTAAAGGCATAGTACACGTACACACATGCATCTATCAATCGAACTATATATATATATATATATATATATATATATATATATATATATATATATATATATATATATATATATGCGGGGGTGTTTGTGTGGGTGGGTGTGTGCGTATGTGTGTGTATGTCTATGTGCATATAACTGTTTCATTATCTGATAATAATTTTGGAGATTAGATGCTAGAATAAGATTCGAAAACTTTTTAATAAACAAATAAATTCAGTAAAAATGAACACGTTGTCACCTAAATTTTTAATAATATTTATAGTTTTCCTTTTTCATAATTAATTCATATGGAAGCGTATGTTTTAATTGAATTCAAATAAGCAAGGAACACAGTCTGGTTTATATAAAAAAAAAACTAATGTTTTTTTAATATCAAATTTCCAATAGAAGAAAATTAAAAAAATAAAGATAAGCATAATTAGTTCAAAATGAATATTGTCATACGTCTGTGCTGTGTTAAAATGGATACAATTATGTTTAAATAATTGACAGAGCCTTTTGACAAATGGTCAAATTCATTCAAGCTGTTTTGTAAACCATCGCAACAATAAATGATTTAACAAATGTCACAGGATAAAAATTTGAAACAAAATTGAAAAAGCATGCTCCTGATTGCTTTTTATAGTAACAAAGATAAGGTGAATATAAATCGACATTGAAACGAATATGCCTTGATTAATGTCTGCAAAAACAGTAGCAGAGTACAGAGGCAATGAGTATATTCCAAGGCACTACTACATCGCACTGAATGATAGCATAATGAGATTAAAAGGAAAAAAATGGGCGTTACGTGTATCGAGGGCAAACAACGCTATTTTCGCGAATCTTTGGAGTGCACTTGATATCGCCGGGGAGCGACCGTAATCGTAGATTGATATTGAAATTAGAAAACACTGGGCACAAATCGGCCTTTACTCGGACTAAGCCAGTGACTGTGTCTTTATGATACTAGCAATCTCTTTTGGAACAGTGTGTAGGACATCTCCTGAAGTTATTATTGCGGATGAGAACTTTAGCTAGGAATATTTTAGACATGTTAAAAGGTACAGTGACAAGGACTGCTACAGAACTTTCCATTGTTTGAGCTGGACTCGTTTCCAATTGTTTCTTTTTTCATCAATATTTGTAATTTTCTCATTCACATACAATAAATAATTAAAAAAAACCCTCATATATACACATCAGAATAAGACAGAAAAGAGAGAAAAGGATAGAAAAAAACGCTAGTATAAAATGCAATCCATTGTAAAAATATATGTGTCCGTGTATAAAAGTCTAGTCAATCGAAAAATTTTGAAAACACCGTAAAGTTTATGAGATTTTCTCTATTTTACTTTTAAGTGTTCCTTTCGTAAAATAAATAAATCTTTTTTTAAAGTGCGAAAATTAGTTTATTCTAATGCATTTTCTGACTTCTTTCCGCTTTTACCTGTACTAATCTAAACCTGAAGAGAATATCGTGTCAGATAATAGAATCAACTCAGCCAGAGTATTATCCAAACACGCCATTAATTATCTGCCGATGCTATTGTTAACGCATAGTCTCACATGTGATACACGCGCATTTCCAATATATGAAGCAGGTAAACGAAGTTGTTGTTCACTTCTTTCTTTCTTTTCATACATACATCCTTTTTCATGTAGTGGTAGCTTTCCATCGCCCCAGCCCCTCCTCACTTTATAATAAACATCAGTGTTACCTATACATCTATAATAAAAAATCTTACCTGTCTGTTTTAATGTATGTATGTATGTATATATGTATGTAAGCATGTGTGTAAGTGTGTCTGCATAAAACTTTCGACATACACGACGGATTTTCACGTGGTCTATATCATTTTGAGGCTCGATTTCTCGGACGACAAATATCGAAAAATTCCCCATAAACCTTTATTCCTTCACTCTTGACTTGGAAGTTTTGTACGAATACAGGTGGATTTTTTGCGGGCAATTTTTGCAAGTCATCGTATCCGTTGGATTGCCATTGCCTAACTTTAGTTTCGAACTTCCAGTCGGGCCATAGATTAACCGTAAGACGTAAAATTTTCTACCACTTTCTTTTGCGCTACTCTATCACGTCTACTACCACTTATTTTATTTATTTCTTTACTCAACACACACCTCCACACACCGGGAGACCGCGGACACACAGGCTAGTTTATTAATACAAAAAAACACATTAACAGAACGATTCGATATTAACTGAATGAATAAAATATTCTGTTTGAATTATGCATAAGCTTAGCAAAAAATATTATAGAAACCGAGACCGACGTAAATATAGTAAGTTTCGCCACTAAGATTAACGTAATCTAATAAGGCCACATATGAATACTATGCTCACAAACCCACAGTACTGACTATGACGAAATATAGTAATTTTCAGTGTACAGTGTGTTTTATCATTGTAAGTTTTTCAATGAAAGTTCTATATTTTCTAATGTTTTTGCAAAAAGCTTTCACTCATTATCCATAGGTTGACTATTTGACAGGTTTTGCTTGCTGGGGTCACAGGAGTGACACAATTTCTCAGTTATTGGGCCTAATCTTACGAAGGTCAGGTATAAAACACTATGATTCTACTGTAAGTTCTATAATCATAAGGTAACTATTCATGTCTGATGTAATATAATATATTTCTGTATACTCCATACCCTCGAAACACTTCATTTGTTGTAGAATAGCTAAAAGGTTGTTGGTCTAAAACTTTCTGGACACTTTAAAAAATTAAATTTCCCTTTATTATGTGTGAAAGGTATTTTGTCTGTGTGTGGGTCCGTTCTCTATAGATTCGTAAACTCCTGGAAAATATATTTTGATATTCCACATAAATGCGCCCTATGAATCTGGCAGTGTACATTAGTAGGTTTTGGACTAGAATGCGCCCAATAAATACCGTATAAACGAAAATCCAAAAAATCCCATAAAGGAAAGAACGGTTCGATTTGAACAGAATGTATATTCTAGTAGAGCATAAGATCATATATGCATTATATATATATATATATATATATATATATATATATATATATATATATATATAATTTTTTTAATGCTTTGGCACGTAAGTATATATCCAACAAAGTAAGACACATACCTGAACATCACAAAATCAGTATTCATTTAACTGCCGTGTAGAAGCTCCGGCTGTCGTTTGGACGGCTTGGGTTTAATCCTGGTTTGAGCTAGTTTCTTGTCTAGCCGAACTGATAAGCTGAGAAACGGCGAAACAGTACTGTATATGGATGACTATAATGCTCCCTATCTTGGGTTGAGCATTTTGGGAAGTGATATACAAATTAGCGCCAGCGTATTAAGCGACGCTCTTTTCGTAAAAAAAACTTGGCCTCTGGTATTTGGACAATGCCAAAAAATTGTTAAGTCACTGGCCGCATAGCAGTAGCCTCATTGCCCAACGGTTAGCAGCTCTGGCTGTCGTTTGGGCAGCTGGGTTTCGATTCTGTCTTGAGGTAATTGCGTATCTACCCGCACTGATGAACTGTGAAACAGCGAAACATTACTGCATATATAATCGCAGCACTAGAAGTATCCGGTTTATAAGCTCATCCGAAGTTACTTTGATAAGACAGGGGCGTGTTCGAAATGAATATTTCTGTTTAAAGCACAATATAACTCTAATACTTGGCATTATCATTCTAAACTTTTCTCAAGTCATTATATAAAAATAAAATTATAAAATCAACCGAGTTCTCTACAGGGCAATGCACACTGCATTGTATTAGTAACTAAGTAACCGCGTTGAGGCATCTAGACTTTTCCTTTTGCGCATTGTGATGGGTCCTCTACTTGAGCAAGCAAGCTATCTATTCGATTGAAAAATAGGCACTTCTACCGATTGCGACGGAAAAAAAAATATTGGACCATTCGATATTCGTCAGGTAATCTCAAGGCACAGCAGGTCTCTCAGCTATTTAATACTAGCTATGTTTGAATTGAAGAAGGGATTATTAATGGCATCAGCTATTTACTATTTGATATTTTATGATATCACCCAATTGCTTTCATCTGTTATGTGTTAGTTTCAATTAGAATTTGTTACAACACACCGCAGTCTTAAAAACCATTTACTTTAGAAAGGATGTATTCGCATTTTCCAAAGTTTTGTTTTGTTTATGTACATAAAATAAAACCGCTTGTTTAATTTTTTGCTTGAATACAAGGCTTAATTAAACCGGTTATAAGTTAATTCTGACTTTTGAACTTCGTCCGAATCAGGATAATTTCATTGCACCGTTGACCAGATGTTTCCGAAGATTTGAATATATCACCATGCTGATTTCATGTTGAATTACAAACCTTTTATAACAGGCAGGTTTTAGCGTACAAAGTCTAACGTAAAACGACAACATGTTTCGAAAAAAAACGTAGGCGAGAGAATATTGTACACTGAATTCATTGGCTACGATATTGATTAAGTAAGAAATGTCCATCTATCTATCTATCTATCTATCTATCTATATATATATCTCTCTCTCTCTCTCTCTATATATATATATATATATATATATATATATATATATATATATAACTGAAAATGTATGTGCGTCTCTCTGTCTGTCTGTGTGCCTGCCTGTCTGTGTACATTTCCCTATCAAATAACTTTGTCAATTTTCGGTCTGCATACTTGAAATTTGACATAAGCGGTAGAGAGATTTGGGAATATCTTTATAATCGGGTTTCGGCTAGAAATTTGATTTTTAGAGGTCAAAGTTCAACGATTTTACCTTTGAAAACTCTACCAAACACCACCGCTAATTTTGAGTCGAATCACTTGGAATTTTAGATGTAGGTTACTTGAACATGGCTCTTATTTTATACTTCGATTAGACTCCCAAACAGTAAATGTTAAAGGGTGGAAATTAGGATCAAATTAAAAAAAAAAAAATGATATCTGCGGTCTATTAAATAACTCAGCCGATAAAAAAATACATATTCGTCTAAATATTTGTAAATTTTACATAAAAGGTATTCAGACATTAATCGTTTTTTTTTTCTTTTGCTGAAAATTTGGCTTTCAAGGGATCAAACTTCAAATGATTTTACCTTTGTGGTCTTTAGCAAACTATTAAATCAATTTTTGCTCTAAACAACATCGACGGGTATTCAGATATGCAGCAATATTTTAATCAGTTTTTGAGCGAAAATTTGGTTGGCAAGATGTCAAAGTTTACAAGTTTCCTTTTTGGAGACTCTACCAAACTCCTCCGCAAGTTTTGTGCCTAAACACTTGACATTTTAGATGTAGGTTACTTGGACATGGATCAAACATTTTAATTCAATCTGAACCCAACACAATATATCTTAAGGGGTCAAAATTGGGGTCCGTTTAAACAATTTTTACGTTCGCGGTCTCTACAAAATTTTCTCTATGGTAGTTACGGAAGGCTATTATAGAAAGGCATTACCGTACATATTCGCACTTTTATATATATACATATGCACATAAAGTTATGAAAAGTGCATAGGGCCCGAGTAAAGCTGAGCAGCACTGCTAGTATACCTATAACCGTTAAATTCGCTTTGTGTGTGTCTGTGTGTGTACATTTCTCTACCAATCTATTCTATCATTGTTAAGTCTACAGATTCAATATTTTACATAAGGGCTATTGAGATTTGGGAAAATCTTATTAATTGTTTTCGGCCAGAAATTTGATAGTAAAGGGATCAAAGTTCAACGCTTTGATCTTTGAAACTCTATCAAACTTCTCCGCCAATTTTTGGCCTAAACACTTGAAATATGGCTTACTCGGACATGGATCAAATTTTCTAATTTGATTTAAGTCCACCACAATAAGTCCTAAGTGGTCAAAATTAGGGTCAAAGTTTTTAAAAAATGACATATGCGGTCTTTACCAAATTATTGGTAAATTTTGGTCTAAACATTTGAACTTTTACATAATGTGGATTCAGATATAGGGGGACGTTTTTAATCAGTTTCTGGCCGAGAATTTGGTTTCCAAGCCTTCTAAATTAATAAAGTTACGGTCTCTCGCATACCAGTCACCAAATTTTTAGTCTAAACATTTGAAATTTTACATAAATGGTATTCAGACATGCAACAAGCGTTTTAATCAGTGTTGGGGTAAACATTGAAAGAGTTTACTTTTGCAAAGTTCAAGGAGTTGACTTTTGAAAACTCTACCAACTCCTCGACCAATTTTGGGCCTAAACTTGTGAAATATTAGATCTAGTTTACCTGGACATAAGTCAAACTTTCGACTATATACATATGCACATAAAGTTTGGAACAGTACATCGGGCCCGAGCAAAGCCACATTGAACGGCTTTCATTAATAAATATGAAATATCGCTGAAAATGTGATGTCTTTCATTTTCGGTATGTCCTTTTTTTACGTTTTACCAAGGCTAACATTTATTATTTTCCACATCAGAATATAAACTGTATTTCTACAAGTTTTATGCAAAAAGTGTAAGAAATGTTTACGCTACACTGTACATAAATAAACCCACAAGCTCGACTTATGCAGTGAAATAAATAACTGAAACAAAATCTAAAAAAACCGTTAAAGTTTAATTACATAGATATTAAAGATTTAGACCAGCATTATTTATTTTATATTTTTAACGTACTCTAATTCAGTTATCCTATCGTTCCGACGGAATCCTGTCATATTCTCATCAGAAAGAAAGTTGCTATAATCAGGATCGAGACATTTTGCTCAACAAGCTGACAGCTGTGGGCGCCATTTTGAAATGCAGTACAGAGGTGAGTCACACTCATGCATTTTATTGTGACATCGGCTTATTACGTCAAATCAAGGGTCACATTTTGTTAGCCGGGTGATGGAATATTCAGGCATTACGAATGATAAATTTAATTATGACTCAATTTGACCTATATCGTTTGTTGTCATTTTGCGATCATCCTGACATCGATGTTCTAAACCCGGTATTATTAATATATTGGGTGCGAGAATCAGTTGCTCCGTTTAAGTAGGGTTAAAAGGCGGGGTTTTAAAATGAAGTATTCGTATGATACAATCACATATGATTTAAGTGGGGGTTTCTGGTTAGTATATGAATAAGACGAAATGTCCCGACAGTTACGTTATACGGACGAGAAACCGCAAGACATAAGTGAAAGATAGGCATTGTTTTGTTTTTCGGCTGAACGACTAAAGAGATAGTGCGAGAGGGAGCGAAAGAGAGAGAGAGAAAGAAAGAAGGTGAGAAAGAAAGAATAGCTGTGAATAAGGATAAATTCTGATTCGTTGGTGGATGTAAGGTTACCTATGTATGCTACGCTGAAAATTGAAAATATCGAAGTAAATGCATCGATGATTCAAAACGTGTAACAGTTCTAAATATCGAAAAGTTCAAAATAGAGTAAAAAAGGCAAACATTAATCCAACAAATGTACGAAAATTTAACTTGATACTTCTATGACAACGCGCGGACGCCGTATGCTAATGCATAGGAATGCAAAAATGACGCCAAAAATAGGGAAAATAACTATAAAAAGAACGATAGCGTAGGTTACTAGGGGCGCAACTGTAACGAGAACTTTGGGCGTGGCGGGAGAATAAGGAAATAAATGTCGTTGTTTAACAAATGAGCCGAGCTGTTACGAGTCCTATGCTTCTTGGGACGTAATCTGCTACAATGTGTGGGGCCCCGTGTGTTTACGTGCGTAACGTTCCAATTCTACCAATGAAGTGAACGACTCAAATGAATAAAAAAAAACTATAGCTCAGTGGGTAACGAAGATTAATCTACTCGTATTTTTTAATCACTGGTTCCAATTAAACTCATGTTATTGGTTTGGCTGAAAAACGCAACTTGGATTAATGACACGGGGTGTAATAGGATTATTTTATTGTTTTAATTTTAATAAGTTACAGTAAATTTTTCAAACACGCTTCCAGGGATTAATCTTAGTACACCTTGGACGGGTTTACGCACGCATACTCACACACGCATTCATATATATGGACATCGAGAAGGAACGAAAGAGTTTGTCTAATACATGAACTCTTAAAGTTGTCCAAAATGGTGTTTTTCTAAGATTTTTAGGTAAACTTCTGAAAACTACCAAACTTAATATGCTGCAATATGCATAATTTTTCAGACCTGCTAGTCGCAACATGAAAAAATATTGTAATACATACCTTTTTAAAAGTAAATACATGAGATACTGCGGAAATCTAATATTTGGAACTTGGAGATTAATAATGCAACAAAATATAATCTCTGGAATAAAAAAAGATTCATTAAGCTTGAACATTTTTTAATGCACAAAATTGATATAAATAAATATATTTTTCACTATAAAAATATTCCTGAGAACAATTTTGTAATTCATTATCATTGGTATATACAAACAAAGTACGTTTTAAGTAAATGCTTAGCTTGTATACATGTGACTTGGCCGCCCCCAGGAGGGGGAGTTGTGATACCCAGAAAGGGAGCGAAAACTCACAATTCCCTGGAGAAAAACGACAGATGCGACTTTTTATGTAATATTGGTGACAGCAAAATAACCCTGCTGAGCAAAAGCGATATGATGTTGTTTAATGAATCGACAAACAATGTCATTTTTAAAAATGTCACGGGAACATATTTTGTGAGTCGGTGCAAATGAATGGTGACTCAAGGGTTAAAGATGAGATGTTTGGGATTTGCGTAAAGTTACCTCGACCTGAGGTTACAGACGTCATCGAAGGGTCACGAGAAAACGTATCGTAGGTTCGAAGGTGTATCTTATAGGAAAATCTCCGCATTCTGAAGAGGCCAATCGAAATGTGCCTAAAGTTGACACTGTTGTGGGTGATTGGTTATATACACTACCCAATCTCGGTCACCTAGTTCTAAAACAGATTCTTTGTTCGATAAAATGCATGCCAATTGGCTGATAGGAGGGGGTGCGGTGGATACTAGAGAGCTGATTGGCTAACTAGAAATCCTCAACATATATAAACATAAGAAGCAACCACAAAATTCGCGCATAAGCCTGACAAATCCTATAGTGGATGAAACGCAGAATATTCAGTGTAGCTTAATCGCCATATATATTTTATAAATTACTAACTAGCTCTACCTACGTATTGAGCACTTTTGAAGTAAATACTTAAAGTTTACGCATAAATCTATACTTTCGTATATTAAATTTATGTGAGTAAATGAAGTAGTTGTATATATATATATATATATATATATATATATATATATGTATATATATAATTATGAATATTCATATATATATAATTATGCATATGATTAAATATGTATATATATATACATACACACACACATATATATATATATATATATATATATATATATATATATATATATATATATATAATGCGTATTGTTTACCAAACAGTTTAGATTAGATCATGCACTCATTTTAGACCTTTCTCGTGTTCCCTGTCTCGTGTAGTGCAGCCTTAGGTTATTTGGGACAGTATCATTCATGCCATCCAGTGTGCTTATATTGTTTGTGACTCTCTCATCCTTTCATGTTCTTCCTGAGGAGTAACGAACTCAATTTTCTCACCATGGATTCGTTTTACGCATATCATTTGTTTTATGTCAATCTACAGTGTTTATACGATGGTTTCAAATGTTCAGTACAATCCATAGGTCAAACAGTACATAATACTGACGACAACACGCGTTGGTTGGTTGTTTTTGTTTTACGGCATATTGACCATGTTCAGATCATTTAATTCTGAATCCAAGATTTTATTTTATTTTGATTCTATTTAACCCATAGCTGGGCCCCTAACAGGTACTACCACTCCGTGTTAGGGTGACCTGAGGGCAATGGCAATTTAAGAGTGGCCTCACACTCCATTCACCACTGAATATAGTTTAAGGTCATATCCATACCGGGATTGAGTTCATCTACAGGAAAATAACATATTATACAAACGTGCGTATTTAAAATATACACGCATTTATATTGCGCGTTAGATGATTAAATAGAACAAAAAAATTAGATACACACATAAACATTGAGACAGAACGAAATACAGAGAGACAAACGCGATGTGTGTGAACAGTAATCAATAAGAACCACTCCGTATTAACTCTGTTGTATTGTACTTCTTCCCCCTTACCCCTTTGTATGTCCGTAATTACATAAACAGAAATGGTATTATTTCATAAAGTAACAAGGAGTACTCATACCAGTCATAAACATTAATTTCTCACTTATATCAACTTTCGTATATTACTGGCTATTGAAACACAAGGACGTTTTCAAGATAATTATTTGACTTGGATTGACGCAAAAGCTGTAAAACATTGATTGTTCGCAAGAAGCGACGATTGTTCTCTCTAATTTGTGTGCCAACAAGTCTCTCCAATACCCCAGTACCCTTGGCACAAGTCTATAGGATGTTTTGATACTGGGCTCCGTCTTTATTCTTTTGATTTTCAATGATACACTTTGTTTGGTGTCGGGTGAAGTTGATGTCATTACTTTTTTTAATACAGATTTTATAAGATGTGTTGCTGCTCCATTTACTTTTCTGATGGATTTTACAGTGCATTTTAGTGTGTACTAGTTTAATTAACAACAAACAAGTAGACAACACGCAGTTAAAGTCGTTACTTTTACGCATAAACGAAATTCGTTTAGGTTTACGCTTTATGTTCGTCATTAGTCACCGTTATTTTTTTTTATTTCAATATGGACAATGATTTTTGTAGGTTTTTCATTATTGTTCCTAGTTCTCCTGTTATTATTCGTATTGTATCGATTTTCATTATGGGCATCTTTCTTTTATTATTCTGTTAATAAGTATCTCTGCAAGTTCACTATATGGGACTCCTATTACGCTTTGTCTATTTGGATGAGTATATCTATCTGTGTGTCCATAACTCTGAGTATTAAGTTATTTTCTTTTCAAGTGATGTGATTTATTTGCATCCGTCTCATTTATTTGCGTATTAAAAATCCAGTCGTTTGTATTCGATTCCCAGTCTATTGCAATATTCATGCATTTGATACTGTCCTTGTAATATTACATTAACTTACGTGATTTCGCATTTCAACACCTTTTCCAATAACTTTTCTTAGTTGGTTTGATTTATTTCAGGTTAAATGTAGTTGGATTTATTTTCGTTGCTTAGTGCAGTTCTCAGTACCGATTGCGTTTCGCTTTTTAAGTATTATTTCTCATCCCTGTTAGTTGTTTCCTTTTGTTGTATTTTTAAAGGGGGGTTTTACCATTTTGTGAATGTTTCGAATGTATGTGTGACCTCGTTTAATATGGTGCCTGTCTGCAGAGGTCTTTCTTATTTTAGGAGATTATTAGATTTCCTTTCATAAAAATACTTATATATTTATTCATGTACTAAACTATCCTAATGTGTATATATATATATATATATATATATATATATATATGTATGTATATATATATATATATATATCCTAAAATAAAGTGCAGATTTTATATAGTAAATTTCTACAATGTAATAAGTTTCGAGCCTTTGAACTTTTAGATTTAAAATTTTTTCATTCATAAATAATTTAGTTGTTAGTACTAGTTTATTTCTACGTTTTTGTTTTATTGAAATTTATCTAGTCCGTAATATTTGGATGAATCAGACTAGGGTTCTCATCTTGAGGGTTGCTTCTTCATTATTTCGGTAGATGTAACCTCCGACTTTCTTCAGGTCTATAACTGACCATGTTTGTAAAAGGAGAAGAAGAGAGTTTGCTATCGGGATTTCGTATTTAAGTTAAGGCGATTTAAAAAAAAAAGCATGGGGTAAATTAAAATATTATAGAAAGTACCGAGGAATTTGTAACGAAAAATTGGGCTTATACACGTGAAGCAAGTCGGAGTTTATATCGATCAAAACGTTCTGCCAACACGCTTAATATAAGGACATGAGTCCAGTTAATCCAAATAATAACTTGAAGCATCCCCTAATCTCCAAAATTAGGTACGCTAATATCTGTAATATTTGGTTTCAATTCTAGTGAGACCCTGCGTCTATATAATTAAAATGAATGAAATGAACCTATATAAATTTTACATGAACCAACATATTAATTTAAAAACAGAGAAGAAGTACAAACTCCCTCTCAAAGCAGCGTTATATTCATAGTAATTATAGATACCTGCAATTTGTATTTTATACACGCGTACGATCATGCAAGTAAGGAGTTTGCTAACCCTAACTACGAGAGGAATATTGTCGTTAGAAAATATAATATAAGGCTAGAATTCAAATTGTCTAACTCAGGTTTCCAAACGGGATCCTTACTGCCCACCAGGGGTACTTTACAAAACTTCCGGTGGGCGATGGACAAATTAATCGTATAGGGGGGCCATTTAGGAAAGCAGTAAACGACTAAGAGTTTCTAGTAACATTACTAGGTATTTCTCAATCTATTTTTTGGAGAGATTCACAATTCATTGGAAAAATTAATTAAAAAATCGTATCCTTTCTTCTTAAGTATTTCGTTAATCTAATTGATTTCTGATTCACATTTTCAACAATTCTCATGTAATGAAGGTGACTTGGGAATAAAAACTGAATGAATGTAGTGAAACATTGTGATCTAGGACTTTTTCTATCAGATATAAAATCAAATATCTCATAACTTGTTTCTGATCATCAATAACAATCTGCGCATTGATCATTGATTCTTTGATTATAATTTTAATTTTATTGATTATTGCATTAGCAACGGTTTGATATATTAATTGACCCACTTTATTTATAGGTGTTATTGTTCCCATTTGATCAACAGAGTAGAATTTTGTTGAATACACTATTATGAATATTCAGTTATTTATTTTCACTTTAATTTTGTTGAATAAACTATTATGAATATTCAGTTATTTATTTTCACTTTAATTTTGTTGAATAAACTATTATGAATATTCAGTTATTTATTTTACCTTTAATTTTGTTGAATAAACTATTATGAATATTCAGTTATTTATTTTAATTTTCATTTTGTTGAATAAACTATTATGAATATTCAGTTATTTTTTAACTTTAATTTTGTTGAATAAACTATTATGAATATTCAGTTATTTTTTTAACTTTAATTTTGTTGAATAAACTATTATGAATATTCAGTTATTTATTTTACCTATAATTTTGTTGAATAAACTATTATGAATATTCAGTTATTTATTTTACCTTTAATTTTGTTGAATAAACTATTATGAATATTCAGTTATTTATTTTACCTTTAATTTTGTTGAATAAACTATTATGAATATTCAGTTATTTATTTTCACTTTAATTTTGTTGAATAAACTATTATGAATATTCGGTTATTTATTATAACTTTAATTTTGTTGAATAAACTATTATGAATATTCGGTTATTTATTTTACCTTTAATTTTATTGAATAAACTATTATGAATATTCAGCTATTTTAACTTTAATTATTTACTACAACAACTACTAACATTATTATATGAGAAAGCATGTAGGGAGAGGAGTGGTATAGGTATCTGAGTGTTCTTGAGAGATCATTCGCCGACTCGTTTAGGAAACCCTGGTTTAAGTCGACAGGCGGTAAATATTTTGTACATCTTCTTGAACAATATAATGCACTATAAAGTTCTTCAACCTAAACCTGCTTTTTATTTATTTATTACATTTTCACCCCAAACGCGCAACATTGCCACTTTGATGTAGGGAGCTATTAGCAGGGACATGAGCTACTGGGATACTATGTAGGGAGTTGTACAGCAAGATGTTACACTTGAACTTCGGCACGTCACCAGAGTCGGGGAAGCAGGGACCCGGAAGGGAACGCTAAAGTCCAGCAGTTCCGGGGAAGAAACTAATGGAGTAGACAGCTTTCTGACATCTAGGGATCTCTACTGTGTATGGGTGGGATTAAGCTGCTTGTAAGGTTTGTCGATGCTATTTGCTTCGAGGGGGCACAAGGGTGTGCAGTTCGTCAGAGCATTCACCATTAAAATACTAAAATATTGTTGTTTGCGCCTTTCTTTTTAGCACTTTCCTAGGGCCACAATTTTAATACTACGACAAAATACAAAAAAAAAATATTCCCTCTAAAAACAGGGTTATAATCTAAGTAACAGTATTCACATATACCTTCGTATACGATCATCATCCAACGCCACGTATCCACTGCGCTAGATTACTACTTAATAAAAGCAATTAGCGCGCTATGTACGTATTTCTTTGTGTACATGCATTTCCTTTTCATGTAAATACAAGTAAAAGTTAAAAAAAAACGTTACGAGTTAATGGTGGAAAGTGGCGTGTGCATACATCAAAAGCTGGTGACAAGGCTAAAGTACACGGAAGCTATATACACGGTAAGAACTTCAAAGCGAATTAAATATAGGAACTCAGCAAATTGGTGTTGATGAGATGATGACGAATCATTTTCTTTATTGATTTTAAGAGACATACATTTGTCATTTACATAATTACAACAGGATTCGAGAATAATTAACTCGTTTGTCGTAATGCACCTTTGATATGTAGTTACTTACTGCTCCTACATAATATTGACTACACCGGCTATCCTGTGATTCAGGATACTTTTTTCTAGTAATCAATCGCCATTTATCAAGGCAGCAATGCCACTTGAGAATATATATTTTAGAAATCCACAGTTGGCTGACGATCGCCCTCATAAGAAGCTTAAAATCAACAGTGGGGCTGACAAAAATCAGTGAAAAGAAAACAATAACACAACACAAATATTAGTTATTTGCATTTGGTTTGAACAGGAAGTCCTTGCAGTCGAAGGGGAATCAGACTCGGTCTATCCTGTTCCAAAGATCGAATTTTTTTGGAAATAAACTAGTTTATATCTCTCTTTCACTCTCTCAACCTCTCTCCTCCCCCCTCTCCCTCTTTCTCTATTTGTCCCGCTCTTTCCCTCCTCATGCATCTCTTTCTCTCTCTCCTTTCCCCTTATCTATTTATCCCTCTCTTTCTTTCGCTATTCCTCCCTCTCCATCTCTCTTTCTCTTTATCCCTCCTGCTCTATCTTTTTTCTCTCTCTATCTATCTCTGTCTGTCTGTCTGTCTGTCTCTCTCTCTCTCTCTATATATATATATATATATATATATATATATATTGTGTATATTTAGGCAGCATATTCTCCTTTAAGCATATATTGTTAAACAGCACAGCATTTTCTTGTTTGACAATTTTCCGTTTTATTTTTTCCAGTTTTCGAATAATGCTTCTTGCGTTATATGTAAAATGGTGTAAAAGTGTTCCGTAGTCTGCAAGCCCTTTCGGCGTTTCCGCCATCATCAGGCTGGTTATATAAAAAGTCGTTTTAAAATTACGTCAAATGATAAGGTTGAGTTTTAAAATTACATCGTACTATAAGATCGTTTTTGGCTTATGTGGTCTATTTATATACAAATTTATTGGACAGTTTTTTTTATATACATTAAAAGAGGCATTTTAAAATATTTTTGCTGAATTCATAATTTATATTGTTTATTTTGGGTTGTATATAAAAGTGAGACAACCCAAAATAAACAATATAAATTATGAATCCAGCAAACATATTTTAAAATGCCTCTGTTAATGTATATATATATTAATTTTTTTTTTAAACTGTCCAATAAATGTGTATATAAATAGCCCACATAAGCCAAAAACGATCTTATAGTACGATGTAATTTTAAAACACGACCTCGTCATTTGACGTAATTAGTGGTAAAGACTTTCCTTAAAAGATACAACAATGGTACTCTGTCTGAAGACGCTTCAGACTCTTATAGCGATGTGGTAATTGGTTTAATTGTAAGGTACATTCTAGAATGATCCACGCATTTTTCAGGGACGTAAAGCAACAAATTTTATGTAAGCTTCTATTTCAAGTATGGGGCTTTCGGGATTTTTTAATCTAACAAAAGCCTTGGTAGAATTAAAGAGGTTAAGTAACAATTTTCTAGGCCAAATATGAGACCAGACCAAAGTATAAAAACTACGCATCTGTGGTATTGGGGTAAGTGATCTCTATTGATTCCCAAATGTACACTGAGCGGATTCCATAATACTTACTTCGATGCACCTTATCATAAAAATGATAATACAATATTTCCGCTAGATAAGATCGGTAGTCTCCGTTAAAACTTCTAGTGTATATTTGATATTTAGCGAGTAATAATTTAAAAGATTTCATCGTTCCATTCTTCACATCGTTTTTAAGATTTAAAATTTTAAAATGTTCCTATGCAGCGTCGCTCCTTTATAAATAAATTAAAACGCATCAGTTTAATAATCTCTCCATAATAGGAACTATTCTTCTT
Organism: Euprymna scolopes; assembly: GCF_053919585.1. Classification (NCBI taxonomy): domain Eukaryota; kingdom Metazoa; phylum Mollusca; class Cephalopoda; order Sepiida; family Sepiolidae; genus Euprymna; species Euprymna scolopes. The sequence goes on from NC_136515.1 coordinate 61,698,619, forward strand.
TTCTCAGATTACATTAATGGCATGACAAATTTATATGTGTGTGTTAGTATGTCCAGCAAAAAGTTAAAAAAAATAATAAAGTTAGTATTATCTAAACCAACGTGGAGCCGGATATATACTATCTAAATATATATTAAAAATATATTCATACTGTGATTGTCAACTGGGTCAGCTTTCGTCAGGAATGAGTCGGTTTTTCGGTGGCATTATGTATGAATTTGAAAGAAAATGCCGCCCAGAAAACTCTATTCTATGAACAGGATGGGTATGTCTATGCATGTCCAGCTAAATAAAAATCAGTTGGGGAGTAAGATAGACAGATGTAGAGAAATAGATGTTTTATAAACAATTGGTCACACATTAACGTCAGGCAATTACAAAAAGCCTTGCTAGTATATATATATATATATATATATATATATATATATATATATATATGTGTGTGTGTGCGTGTGTGTGTGCGTGTAACAGAGAAAGAGAGAGGGGGAGGTATTCGTGTGTACCTGTGTGTGATATGTGTAAGCAAATTTGCAGAATTTTACTTTTAATAAGGTCAAAATATTGTGTTTGAAAAGTCAGTCCATAAAAGCAACAGCAGGCAGTCAGACAAAAAATTCACAAGCAGCACCATCAACGTTCTCCTCTAAGGACACTTAAGGCGAATACCAATATACTAATATATTCTTGAAGACTGAGAAAGCAAACTATGGAAGAAAGAACCCTTTGAACTGAACAGTGGCATTCACAAGCAACCTGATTTTGGATAAATTTATTGGAAACAATGGAAATTCACTAGAAGAAAAAGGTGGGCATCCTATCAGGTACATCAACAAAGCAACCATTCCCTAATACACTAGGGATTTTCGCTACTTTTCTTCTGGTGCCTCAACCACTACGCTCTCCCTCTTCCACCGTGTCCCAAAAACGCATGTGACCTAATAGACCCAGCACTATCAACTCCAGCCCTTACAACATCGCCGCAAGGTTATATCCAATGCAAGTATTTATATAAAATGTGCCACTTAGAACTCGTACAACTAGTGCTTTTTCGACTTAACATCCCGCAACTTGCTTAACACGCAGAAAAATCCTACCTCTCACTGTACAGGTGCTTAGATTTCGAAATTCCTGTATCTGTGAAAGTTGAACAGAAAGTGCTATTATTGGGCCAATTTGACAAGGGTACTATGTAGAGAGTTGAACAGCGAGATGTCTGTTCATACTAAACTTAACCTTCTGCGTGTCACTAGAGTCAAGGAAGCAGGAATCCGTGATAGGACTCCAAAGTCAAGCCTTTCAGTAGAATTGAATGCTTTTTTGCGTGTATGGATCTCTAGTGTTGGGTGGGATTTGGGGGCTTTTCTGGTTAGTCCGGCGCATTTACACCGAGAGGGCACAAGTGAATATATTTCAATGGCATTTATTCCACTAAAGAGCTTGTAAAACAGTCACAGGGGCACGTATACTCGACGTTAGGACAGAGGTTGGAGTCGTTTGATAGCGCAAGGCCTATGAAATTAAATACCCTTTTTTTAGGCACTTTGTCGTTTCTTACTTTGAAATGCGATATTTGGAATTACATCCCGGTTTCCTGCTTTCCGAGTGACATGCAGAGGTTCAAGTACTGTTTTAATAATCATCTCGCCGTTACTCTCCTTACATTGTGTGCCTGCATATATTTCCCAATTAATATAATCTAACGTTAAAGTAGCGTTGTGACTTTCAGCTGAATAAGAGAAATAAAGAATTGTTATGACAAAAACAACATATTAGCCCAAACTATATCCTTCTTATTGGACAAATTACATCGATCCAACTACATCATTTCATAACCGTTATATAATGACATGATCAACAGCTTTTAGAAAGGCAGCGTCATCGTTCTGTGTTCATACACACGGAATGAGATAATTGTCGGTGATTTCGCTAGCGATGGATACAAGATACTATTTAAGTATTTAAATGTCCTCAAATCAAGAGTTTGGAACTCAATTACAAATCTTCCTGATAGCGGTCTGTTGGAGCATAAAAGCGGGCTTAGCTGGAAGAATACATTATCAGAATGAGGCTAATGGACGCTAATGAGAATAGTGGACAGTGTTACTAATATGGCAGCCATGGAAATGTTTGGATTGGAAGAGAAATTGCCAAAGTCAAAAGCTGGAAAAATTCTAAAAACAAGACAAACGATTACATTTCTATTAGTAATAATTGCACAGAGATTTTACTGTATCAGTCGGGCTGGATCATATTGCAAAACTGTCGTCATAACGCTGCAAATATTATGAATAACTATGTTCTCTTACAAACTATACATAACATAGTATGCGAGTCTACAGCTTCCTGACGTCTGGAAATTAAACATTTATCATACGTAGCAAAGTACATATTGCATTGCGTTCTAACGGTAACGCCTTCGTTGGTTTTATAACTAAATAAGTATAACCTTATAATAATACTTGTAAAGAAAACATGTCGTATATACACATCTCGGGTTGCGTTTCTCTACACATGTATTCGAAAAAGTGGCCGAAAAAAACAAATATAAACAGGAAAATGTTACCAAAGGCAAGATAAGTTACCCTTCTACCTATGTAGAAAACTTTATACTGGTTTTACTCACTTGAAAACGTGAAATCAGTTTGGAAATTATCCAGTGTTTATCGATATATTTGAAAAAGACAAATGACGACGAGCTCTTAGTTGAACACGGTAAGTTTGAAAATGAGTTAAAAGAAATACATTATACAAAACACTGTAAGAAACCCAGCGAATATACATCCACCTATGTTGCAGTTACATATATTAAGTGAGTTTCTAACAATATTTCTTATAATATTTTAGTTTGAACTCATTTTCTCAAACTTATCGTATTCAACTAAGAGCTCGTCTCTATTTGTCTTTGTCAAATATATCGATAAACGCTGTATGATTTTCGAACCGATTTCACTTTTAATGTGAGTAAAACCACTAAAAACTTTTTCCAGTTAGGTAGAAACGTAACTTATCTTGCTGTTGGTAACATTTATTTGTTATATATTTGTTTTTTGACAATTTTCTCGAATCTACGTGTATAGTAACACAAACCCAAACACTCTTACCTCATTTCTCTTAACCCTCGGTGGTGGACAAAATATTGACATGTAAAGTCCACGAACTAGAAAACATGCAGGTTGTTGTATGTTTTTGAGACGAATATTATCCAACCAATGGTTTTAATGCATGATGTATATGCATTAAGTATTCCAATGGCAAATTTACCACATTAATGCTTTTAATAGATAATGTTTATGCATTAATGTAAGTTTTTCGTATTAAAAATGTAATAGTTACATTTACAATACAGCTCACATACTGATGATATAAAGTATTGATATAAAGTGTTAAAACAGAAAAAATATCTGCATAAAAAATATGTATTCATGTGTAATGTGGCCGCATTAGGATTTTAATAGGTAATATTTCCGCATTAAGAATAATGGGTAATTTTTTAAGGATTGATTCTTTTAATAAGAAATGTGTATACACTAAGTCTTATAATAACAACTTTTTCCCCATTAAAAATGTAATTGATGCTATTTCCATAGTAGTTGTGTAGTAATTATTACTGGGCAATGTTTTCGGGGTAATGGCGCCTTTTTTTTTGCATATTAAGATTTTAATGGTTAATTTTTCTCAATTAATGAGTTAAATCGGTGATATTTCCGTATAAATAATTTAATTATTAATATTTTCACATTAGTGCTGTCTATCACTTCGTATTAATAGTTTAATGTAATCAAATTCGATTGATAGACTTCCAAACAGGACACAATCATATATTAATACTAAAGTAAAAAGACGATTTTTGAATTCCTGCGTAGTTCAATACTTTTTGCCCCGAAATACTCTATTGAAAACCGCGATTCGTATTTTTTTCTTATTGTCATCTTTTCCTTTCCGGCTCCATGTTTCGCCTCGGTTTTCCTCTCCTCCTTGACTCTACTAATTGGTTGTTGAAGTCATAGAAACCACAACTTTATCTCGAAAGCTGCTCCCCCATCCCTGTTCCTACCGGCTTGCGTAGATGCACTATAGGACACCTCATTCATTCCTGACCCTCAAGCGGCTACATTAAATCTTTTGGGGAACGAAGCTGACGGGGACAGGATGTTCGACACTCGAAATTTGCACGAGCTCCTTCTCCAATATGAATCGATACCACTCTGAACATCGCAATATAATTCTCATTTTTTTTTTCTATATTGGTTATTAAAAATAAAATGTACCTATTCCCCAAACGTGTGTATGTATCTAAAATTTACCGGGGAAATTCATAAAATGTATGTTGCCAGCAAGCGTCAAAAAGTGTCCGACGCCACTTTTAATAGGTCGAAAGTCTGAAATTTATTTGATTTTGCAACCAATTAGAGCGAACCCTCTAGCGTAAACGATAACGCTCTCCTCGGGGGTTGCTAAATCGGAGCTGAAAACTCTTCTCATTTAACTAATATTTAGTTGTTGACTGTTTGAACGATAAAAAAAGCAACGGTAGATGATTTTTATTAAATACTGTACGACCATTTCTAAGGTTGTCTTAGAATCTTTTTTTAATTGCATCTTTGATTCGATCGGTTTTCAAAGTTTGTCTTAATTATTTTATTTCACTCTCGAAAGACAAAGGATACCCCTGTAGGGGTTGTTACGCGTGTAACTGTGAGTCAATCGTTGCGCAATCGCTTACCACAACTCCCAACATTCGGCAATATTTACGTCCACTGATGAAGGGGCTGGTCCCCGACGGGTGAAGACGATGCCAAGATAAGTGGAGCTCACATACAGAACTTGGAAGTCCCAAATAGAAACTTGTTTAATCCTGACCAGGTGAAAATTTGCTTAATTTTTTTAAATAATAATATTAAAAGTAAATGCGAATTCAATATAACAATTTGATAAATAAAATATTGATTAAGCTGTAATAATAGTTACATATATGAAGACTTTATCAATATATTTTTAAAATAGCTGTATGGCAACCACTTGTAAAACGTTAAGTTTATTATATCCATATTTATCAAGTACTGTAAATAAAAATGACTTTCTAATACAGATGAAACGATTTCAGTTTTTTTTCTCGATTCCGATACAACTACCGATTCCGATATGAATTTCAGATCCCGTAATAATTAGTGATTCCATTATAGTTGGTTATATAGCTTACTCCGTGTAATTGGATATCGCTCACACTTGTTATAACTTAATGGTCTTCCTGTTAACTAAAATCGGTGGTGACACTGCTCGAAATGCTGCGAGAATAACACTCACCGTTCATTTCAACAACTATTAAAATACATAATATCAATTCCCATATTAGAAAAAAAGCACATCAGAGATAGTTTCATTAAATCAGTACGGACCCAAATTAATATAAAAAAATGAAAAATTTATGGTTCTTTTCGCTAAAAAACGCACCAAGCATTTAGAATATATTACTTGTTGTGAAAAACAATCAGAACAATTTCTCAATACTGAGATAAGGGATCGGAAATTACACCAAACGAAACATCTTGAAAATAACTTCTAATATGAAATCATTGTGAGATGTACATCTAGATTTCATTATATATATTTGTAACGTTCACAACTCATACCATATTTATCTGTGCCATTTTACTGAGCCATTATTTCAGTGTTATTTTTCGGTGCCATTTTAATCCCATTTCGTAATCATGATCTCTAAATTTATCGTTTAAAGTCAAGAAACATCTAACAGTTCATCGGTAGTGCCAGCAATAGAAAATTAAGTTTAAAACAAAAACAAAACAAAACAAAAAAGCAAAACCAATCATTTTTAATCCGGGAATGTGATTAAAACAAGGCAAGATACCTGCGATTATCGCGGGACATTCTGTGCGCTTATATACCCACTTCGTGGCACTCTTGCAAGAAGTGGATGTTGTAAGAGCAACTATATCGTAACGTGGTTAATTTTAAACAGCTTCTTGGAGTGACTGAGAATACAACTATGGATTTTAAAGTAAAACGCTTATATCACAGTTGACACTTATATTGTTGCACATAAAAATTGAAACAATTACAAAGAAGCAAAATAATAAACTATAGTTTAATTAATTGAAGAGTTAAAGAAGGAAGAGGGTGCTTAGATTAAAATTCACAAAAAAAAGCTGGCCTGCACAATGGTAGTTACCACCTGGAGGGCAGCGAACCATAACTTGCTGTGAAAAATACTGTGCGCCATCCCTAAGTCGGTGAGCATCATCACATCATGTGTGGGCATGATCAATTTAGTAGTGTGAGCTCTAGGATTGTATATACACACAGGCTATGATAATTATTTTTTACCTTAACCTTGAAAAATGATATGCACTATCTTTAGAAAGGGGGACATCATTATTTCAGGTGTGGCCATGATCGGTTCATTTCTGTGCGATTACAGAGCGTTGTATACACATACACGAACGCTATTAAAATATTATAAAATAAAATATATCAAACTTTTTAATTAATCCTAATACAATCAGCTGTTTATTGTATGGAAGAAAGAGGGCTGACTAAAACGATTATATTTGTGGTACAAGATTCCGGCTCTATGCAAGCAGATCGACGAGGCATAAGAAAAAGAAATGGATTCTATGGAAAATTATGCCTATATACATATATCTACACACACACACACACACACACACCCGTATATATACATGTATGGATATATATCTACATATATATCTACAAATATACATCTATCTATCTATCTATCTATCTATATATATATATATATATATATATATATATATATATATATATATATATATATATATATACTAGTAGAAGTACCCGTCATTGACTGGATTGAAAAACAGTCTACAGAAAATGGACTGTGATTATGTAAGGTTATGAAAAAGAGGGAGTTGTGAAAATTTAGCTTCTGATCTATATTAAAAAAAAAAACTTGTTAAACTTTATGACATATTTCCATTCTATGGAGGCCAGGTGCGAACGAACACACCAACATTTTATTATACCATATTTCTTCAAACTGAAACCTAATTATCAAAGTATACTTGCGCAGATAGATATGAAAAGTCTTTATTAAAGTTTGTGCCTATTTCCATTCTATGGAGGCCAGGCGCGAATGTAGACCCAACTATTTTATTATACCCTCCCTATTTAAGTTAAAAACTACTTACCAAATTATTCTTATCTACATCTATATCAAAAACACTTGTAAACGTTTTTTTTATTTTTTATTTTTTTATTTCCATACTTTGTTTACCAGGTGCGAACTCAGACCCCACAATTTTAATGAACCACCGTTCTTCAGGCTCAAACATACCCATACCTGTATCTCGGTACATATTCTGTCATTATATGCAATCAGTGTTTTTTAAATAGTCAAAAATATAGGAGCCTATTCGAGCCATATATTTATATATATATATATATATATATATATATATATATATATATATATATATATATTCAATTTAAGATTGAAGTTATCGTCGAGCAAAGGTCCTATAATTCTTTGCGGACAGAAACTTTTGACATTCATGAATTGTACTTAGTAGGCATTCACATCCTTACCAGTCCACATTGAACGCATGTATGTCTATTGCAAATGCACTATGCCAGAAATATATAGCATTAAAAATCAAATTGACTTTTTCTGCTGCCTTTTCTCTCCGTCACCAACCCCGGACATAACAATATTTTAAGATGTTATTACTTGATATCAACTACAATTTCGGGACAAGATCAAAGTGTAGTATCTGTTCTTCAGATGCTGCACTTCCATTTCTTGTTCTCTTTTGGTGGAGGAGAAATCCTTCACGACTGAGACAATTTTTATTTTTGTACCTTTTCTCCACGTTAAAAAACGACCCTGGTGTCTAACTCTGTCCCGTGGGGAGGCATAGTAAATAGGTACAATTATGGTAAATATTTTGATTCTATTAAGCATAAAGATTAATAGAAGATAACAGGAAAGTGGATGTACACATAGTAAACATTTCTGTTTTTCTTATTTACTGTAGTATTTTTCTTTCTCACAACCAGCCATCGAATTGATAATATGTGTTTGATTACACTGACGAATGTCACCTGAAGTAGTCGCAAATTTTGTTGCGAACCTCATATTTAAATAGTAAATGTTGATTTCTATATGTCAACGAATAGGGGAAAATATAAAATAGGTAAACACTGATATTTTATTTTTATTTCATTATATATATATATATATATATATATATATATATATATATATATATATATATATATATATATATATATATATATATCCGTCACTGGATTTTTTTTACCGTCACTGGATTTTTTTATCTTCCACCAGACTATCCATTCATGTGTAATCACCTTTTTCATTACCATATTCCCTCTGCTTAACTTATTTTGTTTTCAAGTAAGATTCTTTGACTTACTTGTTGTTTCATCAAATACTTCTGCATGCAAAATCCGATCCTGCATTTTGCTAATTCCTACCCTTGGATGAGAAGGAGAGTATTTCTTCGAAACTCCGCGGATTAAGGACTATCCATTTATGTAGTGTTTCCTTTTCAGATTAAATATGTTTTTAACTCATTTCCAAGTGTTTTTTAACATATTTTATTAACTGTTTGCTCATATATATATATATATATATATATATATATATATATATATATATATATATATATATATATATATACTAGCATTTTAGATCGGCGTAGGCCAGGTGTTTGGTGTGTATGTTGATAAAAAAAAAGTGGTAGTAGGAAGGCAGGCTCGAACCCATACCGCAAAGGAGGAAAACAACGGGAGAAAACGCGGCGTCTATGCTGTTACGATCATCACCAAAACGGAAGTGTCATTTTTTATAAAAATTAAGACTAGACAATCGAAAGGAGAGGATGACATTCGAAAATATGGGCGAAAAAAGCGCCCCCCCCCGTTTAGAAAACTGGCCTGTTAAACATGAAGATATTAATGTTTTTAGCCAATTTTTCGAGATTTTTCGTGTGAAACGTCGAACTTCAAAACGATACTAATCTTCAGAAAATTCGTTCTCTCTGTAGAAAGTGTTTGGCAGACATGCAAACATACATACATACATACATACATACATTTATATCTTGGTAACTAAACTTTTCGACCCAAGCCGATGAAAAAGTTAACCCTATATCTGAATACCCTTTATGTCAAATTGTCTGAGCAATTTGGTAGATACCACAGAGGTCATTTTTTTTTAATGTGACCCCTGTTATGACCCCTTAGCATTAATAGTTTTGGGCTCGAATCGAGTTATTAAGTTAGTTCCGTGTCCAAGGAACCTGTATCTAAAATTTCAAGTGTTTAGACCCAAAATTGTCGGAGGAGTTTGGTAGAGTTCTCAAAGTGCAAATTGTTTAACTTTGACCCCGTAACAGCCAAAATTCTGGCTGAAAACCGATCACTTAGATTTTCCCACATCGCAGTAGCCCGTATATCAAATTTGTAAAACTTTGACCCCTATTATGACCCCTTAACATTTATTGTTTTGGGCACAAATCAAGTTATTAAGTTAGATCCATGTCTAAGGAACCTATATATAAAATGTCAAGTGTTTAGACCGAAACTTGTCGGAGGAGTTTGGTAGCGCTCTCAAAGGCTAAATCGTTGAACTTTGACCCGATCGAATCCATTTACCCAAATCTCAGTACCCTGTATATCAAATTTCGAGTCTGTAGACTTAAAATTGACACAGTTATTGCGTAGAGAAATATACACACACAGACACATAGATACACACAATCACACACTGACATACACTTTAACTTTTATAGATATACTAGCGTGGAGGCCCGGCGTTGCCCGAGTATTTGGAGGTGTATTTTGACCAAAAAAAAAGGGGTTCAATTTTTGAAAACTTTGACCCATATTATGACCCCTTAAAATTTAGTGTTTTGGAGTAAAAACAAGTTACTAAGTTAGATCCATGTCCATGACATATACGTCTAAAATTTCAAGTGTGTAGACTCAAAACTGTCGGAGGAGTTTGGTAAAGTTCTCAAAGGTCAAATCGTTGAACTTGGGGTCCTTACTCACAAAATTTCTGGCCGAAACCGATCACATAGATTTTCCCAAGTCTCAGTACGATGTATCTCAAATTTCGAGTCTGTAGACGAAGAATGGACAGAGGTATTGCGCAGGGAAATATACACACACAGACACATACAGAGATACACTTTTACTTATATATGTATGTATATATATATATATATATATATACACATATACATACATATATATATATATATATATATATATATATGTGTGTGTGTGTGTGTAATCCACATTCAGTTTTGTTACTGTTTCGTTACCTGACAACTAATCAGTGTGGCTAGGCTTGCACATTTCCCTAGACGGGGATCGAGGCTACAACCATCGCGTTCATAGCCGGCAGTTCTACCCATTAGATCTGGAGTAGTTGCTCTCAAATTACTCGAATAAAAGTTCTATTTAAACGACCATTGGCCTACCGCTTTATATATATATATATATATATATATATATATATATATATATATATATATATATATATATATATATATATATATATTCCGAATGGTTCTGTAGCTCTGGCACATCACCCCTATCACTGAGTGTAAAACGTAATAAAATAGTAATTACATCCCATTTAGATGAAAAAGTTGATATGTCGTGTGGGCTGCATCGAAATTATAGGCCGTATGTAAAATTAAGTGCAGAACACTGTATGAAATAAATTAAAAATGTACGTTTTTTAAATAATATATAATTACTTTTAACATTCGACGAAGCATTTTAAGATGTCGTCCATCCTCTACAAAATGGACAGTCTCACTTCTTGTCATCACTTCGTACGGCACTTAACTTTACATTGTTCAATATCATCCGTTTATTTTGCTCCAACGATTTCCTCATGCAAATCGATTTACACTATTTTTCTTCTTGGAGAAACAATTGTAGTAAAGACAGAAAGATAAAGAGATAGAGAGAGGGGGAAGAGTGAGAGGAAGAGAAAAAAGATGCATGTGTACACATGAACGAGAAACAGGACTGTATTTTACATTACATTTACATTTTGTGCCTGTCAGCTTACTTGATTTGGCATTTTCACAACATAAGTACACCCTGAGATTATAAAGAATATCGTTTTAAGACAGCAGTATTCGATTTTGAGTTTTACTATCCCTCAAAATAACAATCAAATACGGGTAAAAACCTATAAGACCTATGGAGCTCAACAGGTCTAAATAATGCATTCTTTCAAATTGTGTCACATGTATATGTACATAATAAGTAATGAAAACATCACGTTAAGGGTATTAAACGCTGACTCCTCTTTCCACCTTAATTGCAATAAATATATTTTAATAATTTACTACTGAGATTTATTTAAGCATCGTGTATTGTTGACATAAGTACGGGAAGGATGCAAATACTATTAATTTCTGCCACACTTTTTCTAAAAATATATCTCTATATTTATGCATGTGTATTGAGCACTGTTTAAGTGAACACTTAACGTTCACGCATAAAACTATACTTTCATATATAAATTTATGTGATTAAATAAAGTAGTTACACACACACACATATATATATATATATATATATATATATATATATATATATGTGTGTGTGTGTGTGTGTGTGTGAGGGTGTGTGTGTACACATAACGTTATTATTTTTAATCTTTTATCTTTATGTTGCACATTATTTATCTCTAAACGTAAGTTCTTGAAACTTCTCTATCTCCCATGCTCTCAGCGACTCCTCATGCAAAACAACTATCCTGTTTTTCTTCGCTTATTCTCTGCAATAATTGGCGAACGCCTGATGCATAGTGGTTATTTGGCAATAGCTATTCTCTTGTTGATTTTTCTGCTGGTATTTCTAGCATTCTTCGGTTCACTTTCATTTTTTCCATATTTATCCCCACAAATATTTCGAACAAGAATCTGTGTGCAGATCATTTGGATAATTTGCTTCACCATGCTTGAAACTTCAACACAAAGTTTTAATAATACAACTAATAAGAATGCGTCGAGTCCTGTATATTATATTTGCTATACTATATAACAAAAACATAGCATGCTATATAACAAAAACAGAACATACTATATAACAAAAACATAACATACTATTTAACAAAAACACAACATACTATATAACAAAAACATATTATACTATTTTACCAAAGCATTACATACTATATAACAAAACATAACATACTATATAACAAAAACATAACATACTATTTACCAAAACATAACATACTATATAACAAAAACATAACATACAATTTTCCAAAACCATTACATACTATATAACAAAAACATAACATACTACATAACAAAAAGATAACATAATATTAAACAAAACCATAACATAATATTAAACAAAAACATAACATACTATATAACAAAAACAGATCAAACTATATAACAAACATATAACATACTATAGAACAAACACATAATATAAAATCGTATTAATGGCTGAACTACTACCGAAACAATATCACATCAGCTTAGAGTTATGTAAAAGCTAGCCGTTTGTATCGTCTAATTGCCATCTTTTCCTCTTTTCGGATGCTTTCGCTGTTTATTTTGTTCTGCTTTCCTACATTGGCACTGTATCATGATAAATAAATTAACATACCTTAAAGAACATAGCTAAGGTTTCTCTATACAAATTTTGACAGGAAAATCTGGCATGAAGATACCTTGCTCTACAAGTAAACTCTGACTAATTATTAAAAATCACATAGTATTTGCAGATTGAATAAGTTCTTCTCAGTCTGCCTAACCCACACTGGTTTTGTCGAGGAATGGTTCACCTTCTCCAAGTAATGTTTCCTTAAATAATATCTTTTTGTGATTCATTTATTATTGTCTTGTTTAATAATTTATAGATATTTATATTTTTGTAATAACAATAATATTAAAAACAAAATTAACAACAATAGCAACAACAACAACAACAACAACAATAATAATAATAATAATAATAATAATAATAATAATAATAATAATAATAATAATGGCCATTGCTAGATTGTGGAATAAGAAAGATCCAATTGTGGCAATAATCATAGCTGTGTTTGGTCCAATTCCTGATGATTTTATAAAACAGCGAAAATCATTGGGAATCAAATACAACATCACCATTCTCCAGAAGTCAGCTCTGCTTGACTCAGCAAACATCCTACGCAGGTGCTAACATCTAATTGGATCTTTGAATATCCTCGAAAGAGGAAAAGAAAATGGTGTAAAACATTACGACACTGTGAAGTTAATATAACTTATATTACTACTACTACTACTACTATTACTCATAATAATAATAATAATAATAATAATAATAATAATAATAATAAAGGGATACCAAACGGCCGAAAAGGGCCAATAAGGACTGAAAGACCAAGGAGCGAGCGCCAGCCAGACCTCGGCTGGACAAGCGCAAAGAGAACTGGGACTTTGGGGCGGCTTAGTGCCACTCAAATTCCATATTAATCAATGGCCACTGCCGGCGCGAAATCAATGGTAAGAGAATGTTGCGATGATGCAAATTCATTTTCAAATGCTATCGAAGGAGATGGAGAGAACTGGACATCTGGGGAGATCTGTTGTCACTCAGCCTCCAGAGAACACCACAGGTTTCCAATCAGATCGTTTGTTGACTTGTGTAGAAAGCTCCATGTGAGCCAATAATAATATTGAAAATATTCATAACAACAACAAATACAACAACAACAATAATAATAATAATAATAATAATAATAATAATAATAATAATAATGATGATGATAATAATAATAATGATAATAACATAACCAATTACTTCGATATAAAGAATGATCCAAATAGAAAAATAAAAGTAAAATTAGGGGAAAATCAACTGATAAATGGGTGTCTCGATGCTTGTACTAGAACGTTCACAAATATTTGTCTTATTTCTTGCCAACTTTGCCTCCATGAAAAGGAGTTCTCTATAGAATCCCTTTACGTTTTTATAGAAATATATTTTCTTTTCGATGAACAAAACTAAAAGAAAAGCAAAAATGATGGTGCAAAGCCATAATTGTACTGATAAATTTTATAAAATGATATCGGAGAATCACGTCGACACATCGGTTCTTTGTAAATCTCCGAGATTAAGCGATATAAATATCGGCCAGTACCAGATGTTTAGCCATATGGAATTACAAAGAACTTAAGATGTAGGTAATATCGTCACTTACATCCAGAAACTGCAAAACCAAATGTTGTTATTTCCCTTAATCACATATTCCTGAGACTGGCGACCATTTCTTAATTCATTTATCTAAGAACCATCCCCTTTCTGAGAAAGCCGTCTTAACCCCACTAGGTATAATATTTACTGGTTTTGAGAATATACACGGATGTAAACAAAATAAAGAATGTAAAAAAAAACATCTAGAATAGTCACACAATAGATCGAGAATTAAAAAAAACAATGTGTGTGACAGCCTACAGAGCATGAATATATATATATATATATATATATATATATATATTAAATCGAACGTATCACAATGTATATAAAATGCACTTTGTATGCATGAGTCGGTGTATGCGAGTTCGTTTCCTATATACTTCTATACGGCTGGGCCCATTGTTTTAAGATTTCACATAAATGAACATCTTATATCTGAAGAGTTCTTTCATAGGTTCTTTATCGGGATGTCTATTATAAGTACCATTAATCAATAATCTCAACACATCATCACAGAAGGTGCAGTATAGCACGATCAGTACGACCTCGTTTAAAGTTAATACCGTTATACCACCTAAAATCACAAACGCATTTGAGAAGTTTTATCACCTCACAAGTAGAAGTGCCTGATGTATAAAATCAAGATTAGGCAATTTGATAAGATAAGGGCGCGCTCGAAACAAATATTTCTGTTTAGAGTATAACTGATAATAATGCTTGTTTTTTACATTTTTAAATGTAATACACCCAATTATATAAAATAGTTTTATACAATCAACAGCATTTTCTCTACACCACAATGTAAACGGCAATGTATTGTAAACACATCACTGCATTGTGGCAATGGTATGCCTCCTCCCATTGCACCACGATAGGTTCGTGACTAGAGCAGAATTCGATCGATTTGATTGATAATTATGACCATAATATTAAAAGTGTAGAGAATTCGTTTATCCTTATTGCAACATTTGTAAATTTTTATGCAATCCATTCTAAAAATAGTTTTATGAATTGAACAGTACGTTCTCTACGTCGCACTGAAATGTATTGTGAACAAAGTCATTCCATTGGGGCATTTTATGCTTCCTAGCATAACGCCGCAATGTGTTCAAGACTAGAGCAGGAGATCGATCGATTCGGTTTAAAAATGATAATGATGTATTGAAAATGTGGATCATCGTTTATACATATTCAATCATGCAAACGGTGCTTGTCAATCGGATTATTATTTACAACTGATAATTACAGTTAATTGAATAACACTTAAATCATCGTCTTGTGTGAAAAGTATTTTTCTTTTGCTTTTAATAGTAGCTAAGCAACTAATTTTTTGCGCCTTTTTTAATATATTGTGTTGTGAAAATTTGTTTCTTACATTTGTTTCGAGTCAAAATGAAAGGATTTCAACTGAAAAAGTATTGAGGATCTTTTTGAACTTGAGCAAGATATTGTGAACACGAATAGAATACATATTGCGTAATATAGTTGTTAATTCCTATTTTGCTTTTAAAAATGGATAGTAAAAGAACGGCAAGACATTAGTTGGAAATCAAGTATTCTCAATAGTATATGAACAAATGAAATTACGGCAAGAATTCAAGACGGCTATCACCGGCTTCCATTGAAGGATAAAGTTCCACAGGACTATGGAATTCCAAGATGTCCCAAAGTCGCATCCATTTCCCCGTATAAGAGTGGTATGTATATTTACAATTTTAGGGCGGTATCGATGTCCCCTCACATACGCCGATATAAATTTACAAATTGGTTACCCATCGGGTACTGACCATGTTCAACGTTGCTTAAAATAGGTGATTTAACGAGAAGCCGTGTGTAAACGCGATTATGTCGTACATATTTGCAATAATAAAATAAACTAATTTTCATAATGGTAATCTGGTTCACTCTCAGTCCGCGGACAACGTTTCAATCTGTGGTCGATTCCCATCAAGCGATGCATAATGCTACTTATTGCCTTCTTGTTTAAAAGAAAGCAATAGGAAGTAAGTTAACGCATTGGTAAGTATTTAATGTTAGGGAGTCTTTGTGTAGATATTGACTACTGTGCATCACTTTTTCATTGTGAATTTTTAATACAATACAAAAACAAAACAGAATTTAATTCCAGGTGTTCATACACCACTGGTTTCTGATGGAAGAAAACGTTTTTCAAGCAAATAATTCACTTTGTACTAGTTACGCTATTTCTATAATAGAATTACAGATACATTTTTCAACTTTATGAAAGAAGTTTGGAAGAAGCACGGCAAAGGCAACACACGACAGAGATAATATTACATAACGGGTTCGTTTTAAAAGTAAAGCCTCGTATTTTTAACTCAAAAATTCAAGAACTATAAAGTCAGGAGCGATACCAGTTAAACGAGCAAAATTTATTGTTCTGAATTGTCACCAAAACATTCCTTACACTTTTGCCAGAGAATTAAAGTACTCATTCCTGCTTCTGCCGCACGTTCCTGGCAAGGTTTCTTACTTAAAGTTTCGCAACATCAATATCTCGAATATAGAGATAAAAGTTTCAGGTCAGTTGTGCATGTTCAGACATCATAACAGTGCGATTTGAATTCTCTCTGGCCGATTAAACCAGAATAAAAAAAATAGGGCGCCTTATTTTGCAAAACCGCCCATATTATTTTGTTGGGAAACTCGTATTATTATGTACAGTTTATTATCGTAATGACGCTCTTCACCGGCATAATAATGAGATGCTTACAAGATAAATATTCACAAACCTGTCCACAAAACTGCTTGATATTTTCTTAATGCACCCGCTTTCGCGATATTATGGAGAGGAATTATGTTGATAAGGAAGATATCACAAGGCGAAAAAAATGTCATCATCATCATTATCATCATCATCATCATCATCATCATCATCATCATCATCATCATCATGCAGTTCGTCAGTCTTTACGATGATTAGTGAGGGCCTCAGTGCTTTATCCTTCGGTGTTGGCATAGTTCTCTTGCTGTGTGAAAGGTCCGGTCACAGGCACTGCATATGTGAGCGCTAAGGCTGTGTCGTCCATAGTATCTCAGCTCTAAGGCTTCTCCAATATTCTCTCTATTTCTTTTTTTTTTTCTTTGTGGAGACTGTTCCGCCAACCACTCCTTTCTTTGGCTTGTTCTTCCCAAATCCCAGCATTGATGTTCAATGCCTTCACGTGCCGCTTTGTTACCTCTTTGTAACGAATCTTCTGACCTCCTACCTTGCGGGTTCCATTTTCCAGTTACCCGTAGAATATTATCTTTTGAATTCGCTTGTCTTCCAGTCTAGTAATATTCCCGGTTCATCGTAGTTGCCTAGTATCAAGGGTGGCGTGCACGCTATCTAGATTTGCTCTCCTGAGAACTTCCGTGTTTGGTATGTAGTCACTCCATTTAATCTTTATGATTCTTCTCAGGTGTCTCCGTTCAAAGGCTTCCAATCTACGTACGTGTTCTCTGTATAGAGTTTAGGTCTCTGCTGAGTTAATCAGGGCTGGCAGGTAGATGGTTTCTTAGACTCTACACTTCGATTCTAGCCAGATACCGGTCCTTGTCAAGAGCCTCTTTTCTAGCTTGCCAAAGGAGGCACATGCGATTTGGATTCTACAGCTTATTTCTTTGTCAGCACGGTTATTAGTTCTTAGAGAGCTTCCAAGATATTTGAACTTTGGAATAAAACTTTGGAATAAAATGTAATACTGCAAATAAGATGTTCTGGAACAACGTCTATTATTTCACAAGACTCTGTTACCCTTACTTAAAAAAATAATAATGGCGTTCTTGGTACTTTTTATCCCGAACAAGGCATTATGCAACTTGTCTGTAAGGACCTACTTTTGCCAACACTTTTAGGCGTACTATCTAGGAAGCTAGGCAATACAAAGCCTGTTTTCATTACACTTTAACATCTGTATATCTGTACAGATCGGGAAGCAAGAACCAGGGAGGGAATTCTAACGGCGGCACATTTGCATAATTTGACCTGAATTCTGGAGAATTCTGGCCAAGCATGGATCGGGCGAGGTCGGCAATAATCGGTTTCAGTCGAGTTTCAGATGTTGAAACGCTTAATCGACTTTATATTTTTTTTATTTACATCACCGACAAGGGGAATTTTTTGGGGGGTGACCGTACAAAATCGCAACGCCGAAACCCTCCTTCGAGAAATAAATTAATATATTTTGCCGAAATTACAGCCGTATATCCGACCGTTGGAAGGGCCTATACAAAAGTAGGAGGATACGGATCCCACGAATCATCTGTCAGTGAACCTGACAGATATTTATTTAACTTTGGCTCAAACGCGCGTTGTAACCGAAGTCAAATAAATATCTGACGAAGAGATCTTCCTCGAAATATCATATAACACGTATATCGCATCAGACCTGCTTACCCAGGTAAACAGAGTCAAATATAAATATAATGTACACACGAAATATATGAATGGGTACACATGTATTTGTAATTAGCATTAATAAAACATTTTCACCAGCTTCAGTTTGCGTCTTTTCGTTATCTCTGCATTGTACCGCCTTCTACATTTTTCATATATATTTAGTTTATGTGGAGACAAAAAATTCAGAAATGATCCTTTTTTTTCCATCATAAATCACATTTCCGAAAATTACCCGATTCTTGAGGGACTTTCTTCCATTTCCTCTGCCGCCATCTCCTTACTCTTTGCCGTCGATCGTTGTTAAACAATCGATCAAAGTACAAGAT
>NC_136515.1:61722605-61797605 GCF_053919585.1 Euprymna scolopes
CTGTCACCATTTTAAATCCGTGTATAAATACTTGGCTCTTCGCGGTAGTACGTTCTCCAAGAACTTGACATGGTTTTATTTGAATCATTCTTAAGTGATATCCATTTATAGATTTATTTTAAATTTATTCTTGCCGGAGTTGTATTTTTATTCCTTAGATCTATCAACGTATTCTGTCATTCTAGCTGTCATATCAGTTGCTTGAAGGGCTAATATTTCTGGAAGAGTTCTTGACTTGTAAACTAAGTGCTAGAGGTTCAGCTCCCAGCATAATGTCGTGTAATATAAACATGAAGAAAAAGAAGTGTTTATTTTATTTTACTTTCAAACATAATAAAGCTATTAAAGCTCAGCTAATATACGTTTTTATTAAATAAATCAAATAGATTTTATTTACGTACGATAGTTTTGTCCTTGTTGGATTTTCAGCATTTTTACGACATTGCCGTTTCTTCTAGTGAATTGGTGGTCTACCTCATTTTCCTTGTTCGTCATCAATTCTATATACGGCATAATCACGTTGACAAACCGGCTCCCGCTGGATCACCGAAGTTAAGCAACGTTGAACCTGGTCAGTACTAAATTGGGGCTTTCAGGTGCCCTGTGAGCTCTCTGCTTATCTCTGCATTGTTTCTAGTCGTCCTGGAATTCTCCTTGCTACTTGACTCAAACAGTGCCGATTAAGGACAGGTGTGGTTGGAAATTGCTCAACTCTTTCCACACAATTACATGCGCAGCTTCCCATACAGGAGGTACCCTTTGTCATTTGCGACTGAACGGAGGCATCATGAATTGTCTTAGACAATTTTTCCCCCTAGGGGGAAAAAGATGACAAGAACTGACAGTTTCTAAAGCTTTATTTCTTTAATTGACTCACACATTAAAAATAACTAACGTTCGCTTAACGAATTAACTTGTAACCACATCTACTTGATATCTGACATGCAAACAGAGATGCTTAGATATTCTTTACAGCATTATTAGCTATTTCAAATGAGAATGTTCACTAGACGGACTTAATTCTCAGACGCCATTGCTCTCCCGCCAATTCTGCTGACGTCATACTCCCTCGACTTTTATCTCTGTTTCGTCTATTCTACCAGACTTGTTGCTTTGTGTGTTACCCTGCTATCTCGCACTTGTTTCCTTCAATTTTGGAAATTTTCTGCTTTTTTTTTTTTTTGCCTATTTTCCGCATTTCTACCTGCACTTAGTGCGCCTACGTTAATGTTTTATATCTACTGATTTACTAACTATTGCTATAGGGCTTCTAATTTGTGAGAAATTCTAATTTGTGAGAAATTCTTGTAAAGCTCTTTAACTTGTTGATAAAGGTAAGTGGTTGGACATTTCTGTAATTAAACGATATTGAATACAAAAATTATGAACTGAAAACATAATTAGAGAATAATTGTTTAAATACCAACATTGCGAAAATGCCAAAAACTACATACATGTTGTAAGAAAGGTTTTTTTTTTATTTATGAACTATTTGGACAAATGACAATCGTTAAAATTCCAATATATATCAACGATGTACAAACACAGCTGCTATAATAAATTAACAAAACACTTTGAACAAGCTTTTAAATATTAACATGATAAAAATGAAAATTTCCAGCAATCAAAATGTTGAAAATGTAGATGATTTAAACTATCTGGGGGCAGATAGCGCCAAGAATGTACGACGACGCAATGCAAGGTCAAAGAGAGCAACGATTGCGCTTATCGAATATCTGGAAAGACAAATTCATTTCACGCGCACAAAAAAAAAACGACGCTTGCAGATTTAGTAGTATCAATAGCAACGCACGGAGCAGAATGCTGGGGCTTGAAGAAAGTCGACTAGATTAAAAATTACTGCTTTTGAATTGTGGTGATAGCGTAGACGTCTTCGTGTAATCTGGATGGAAAAACGTACAAACGAATGCGTTCTGGAGAAGATTAGACTGTGTCGAAGACTGCTAAATTATATCAATGACAAGAACTTGCGATTTTTGGTACATGTCGCCAGAACAGACGGCCTAACAAAGATCTGCTCTTTTGTAAGAAAAACCCTTGCAAAATCTTTTTAGTTCTTGTCTTAACTAGTGATCATGTTTAATAATCATACGTAATCCCACCACGATATAATAAATAACAATTCACTTGAAGAACAGAACCTTTGAACAATTATTTAAATTATGTTTTTTATGAAAGTAATAATATTTCTGAATGGCCGTTGTTATTTCTATTTTTTTAATTCTCTTAACTACTCCTTCATCTTGAGTGTAATTTTCACAAAGTTTCAATCGATCAATTCTCTGACTTTCACTTTAGATGTATATGGCCGGGCTCCAATAACTTTCTGTCGAACTCGAAAATGAATCTGTTGAACTCTGAAATATTTCTGTCTGACTATTGAATCTTTCTGTTGTACACGAGAGCATTTCTGTTAAACTTGAGAATGTGCAAGAACTTTTTCTTTACTTCACGGCGTATCATCCTCTCATTTTGAATTTCTCCGACTTTAGATTTTCAACATTCAGGAAAATATTAGTTTTACAATTAAAGCTTTCAAAGAACTCTAATCAAAATGCGACAAGTTCTTAAGAACAATCTTATTAGATATATAAAGAGTTTTAAACCTACTTTATTTCTCGGTGTAAATATTACTACATATAGCTACATATTCTTATTATTACTATTATTATTTTATTAATATGATTATTGCTATTATTATTATTATTATTATTATATAGATATATTTCGATACGTATATATATATATATATATATATATATATATATATATATATATATATATATATATATATATATATATACATATATAATGAGGGTCACTAGAAAAGCGGAAAAATCACCAAACAACGTTTTATTTTTACAAAGAATAATTTTTACAAACTTTTTCAAAGACAAATTTTATATTATACTCAGAAATACTCCAGATCTCGTCCGTGCACTTCATTGCAGGGCCAAACAACGATTTTATTTTTACAACACTCACACGGCACCAATCAAAGAATAGCAATCACGCCGTTTATTTCCGATCTAAGCTCTACCTTCAAATTTCATCCTTTTTGTAGCGATCACCGGCAATCTCCAAAAATACCGTTAGGGCTTACAACATGGCCGCCAGAAGAGTCACGTGATCCGGTTGATCCAAAACATGAATCGCCGTATTACGAAAGCGCAAATTTAAAGCAAACTTTGACAAACAAGCATAATAATTAAGTACAAAAACAGTTTTTCAATATCATAATAATAAATAATTTATTTAGAACGGTCATTTAATTTTTTGTTGAGAAACAATCACAGTTTGTTTGTTTTTTAAAACAGTGTTTATAAAAAATATTTTATTCAGAGTTTTTCATAAAAATGGTATTTAAAACAAGGTGTTCATTTTTTTTAAGATGTAATGTTATAAAAATATGATGTAAAAAAAAACAGTTTATATTTTTAATTTTCATTTTATAAATTTAGATAGAATAGATGGAGGCGATGCAACAAATTAGCTCACAAAATTTATTTGGGCCGACTCTTTCACGCCACATAAATTCATTTAAATATGAAGTGAAGAGAGCCCTTGATGTACCGAATTGACGACAAAGTTTTTTCTACGCTCGCATCCACGTATTTTCAATAAGTTGAGTATTTATAGTCGCGTCGTTAGGCTCCACAAAATTTATTTCGTGGACAACAACATCGTGGCTGTAAATACCAAAGTCAATGTCTGCTACGGTTGCATAAGTGCTCCACTCATCGCTTATTATACGAGTCCCGGGTAAGATCCATTGGCAAATTATAGGGACCAGAGTTTCACGTTTTCTGTCTGGACTCTCGATCAAAAGGCAATTCTTAGAGGCTCGTTCGATGGCGCCGAACACCCAATGGCTACGTCGGACAGTTCCTCTGTGATATTTCCGAGGGTAAAAATGGCTTTCATCAATTTCAACCTCTTTTGGGGTCCAGGTCTCATCTACACCCCCCAATTGAATTGGGTTTTGTTCAATGTACTGAGTGCACACTTCCCTCAAAAAGTTGCACCAGTCGCTCACTGTGTTGGCACTCACCTCACTTTCTGTTGCCATAGTTTTTTGTGGAAAATCCATGCTCCACATATACATAATTATTACAATGGTTCTTAGATTGAGGTTGCTTCTTTGAAAAAAAGAGTTCGTTCTAATTGTATTACGATATCCATCGTTTCGGCAACGCCATCTCCAACCATCCTTGGATTCGGAATATCGAGCCAACACGCATGGTGACCCACAAATTTGACAATTGCATGAATTGGCTATAAGACGTCTCTGTGCAAGCCATGTCAATATGTGCACGTCATCTGGCATTGCTAACATTAGCCGAGACGATGTCATAGTTTCGCCAAGTATAGCGTTATTGTCATGAACACGAGGAACGAGGAACAAGGGTGATACGTTAAGGGCCATTGATATTTTTGTAATTCTCTGAGGTAGGTAGCAGTTCCAATTTCAGGAATCGTCGTGGTTCAATTCCTGGAATTGTCATGGTTCAATTGCGTTCCGTCGACCACGACCACTTGTTTGTTCTGAATAAAATACTTTTTATAAACACTGTTTTAACTAAAAACAACCTAAGATTGTTTCTCAAAGTTTGCCTATTTTTATAACAACATTATATCAACAAACAATTAAATACAAACAAATTGTGATTGTTTGCCAAAGTTTACCTTCAAGGCTGCGTTTTCTATTTGCACGATTCATGTTTTGGATCAACCGGATCACGTGACTCTTCTGGCGGCCATGTTGTAAGCCCTAACGGTATTTTTGGAGATTACCCGACCACCCTATACATATATATATATATATATATATATATATATATATATATATATATATATATATTTCTGATAAAACACACAAATAATTATAAAATAACTTAAAATATGGGCAATACAACTAGATTGCAAGCTAGGTCTGGGCAGTCCTCAGAACAAGTAAGTTCCCCTAGGGCTTACCACCCAAGGAGGTCGGATATATCTCGCCAGGCTCAAGCCGTTGTCATTAGTAATATAGAAGTAGGAACTTCTTCTTTCGAAGTGGCAAATGGGACTTGTTCGGCCGAAAATAATTTTACGGCTGCTCCTTATGCAGCTTCCTTATGTAAAACTTGTAATATTCTTATAAAATCGAAAGAATATAAGTCAAATGTGACTAATAACATTTATTATGTTATAAATCATTCTAAAGAAGATTTGTCATGTAGGTCCCAAAATTTGGTCTACCTGTTGTCCTGTAAAAACTGTAATTTACAATACGCAGGGGAAACTGTAATGCCTCTAAATAAACGCATGAATTTGCACAGGACTAGCACTATGTGATGTATTCATGGTGTTAAACATTTTAAAGAAACCTGTAGTCAGTCCTCTTTTTCCGTACAAATTATTGAAAAGTTTAAATATAATGGATATAATAGTTTAGGTAATGTGGATAACGATACACTAAATATGTGTCAGGATAAGGAAGACGACATAATTAAAAAATGCGAGTAATTCACCCATATGCGTTGAATATAAAAGTTAAAAAAAATAACCTACAAGATTCTTAAATTATAGGTAAACTATATCCAGCTTTGCCTCGCTACGGTATTAGAGATAGAACTTATGTTAATAGAAATAATAGAGAATCAGTTATTTCATGCGAGATTATTTTTTTAGTAAAATTAAAGATATTATCATTAATCAAATTTCTGAGTCGTTCAATTATATAAGAAAATTGCTTAATCAAACCAAAAAAAAGTTTTGAAGGAAATAGCATCGAAAATATTAGTACAACCGAATACGATATATAGGAAGGACTATTTAGTTCAATGGTATGACTATATTCTGGATATAATCGACACTAAATTATATAAGCCATCCATAGACGGTATAAAAAATAAATCTAAAAATGTCTGTGTAGTTTTGTATTAAAATAAAGGTTTTGGTGATGTAAATTGACCTAAAATATTTAATAAAAAATATACAATTACTACCTAATGAGTTGCAGACAAAAGATCAAAAACCAATAGTTACATATAAACTAGGGCCAACAATACGCAATAAGGTGTTCAATTATAAAAAAAACGGTAGAACATATAAATAATAATAATATTATAAATATTCCGGAATGTTAATGTAATTCCGCTCCTTTCTGTAATAATGAGATAAAACATGTAATTACATAAGGTTTAAAGATAGTAAATAATTCTAAATTAAGAACACTCTTTAGTAAGGGCCCGATTTATAGAGAGTCTAAATGCCTAAATTACACTAAATGCGTTAAAGAAGTAATTAAAGCACTGGAAGATTTTATTATGTCTATGGTAAAGAAATATAAATTAGCACAGCCTACGTTTGATTCATGGAAAAATAGTATACTTGAATGCGTAAATGAAAAGGTTAAACGTATACAAATATTTAAAAAACCTAGAAAAACTAATCCTCTTTTAAAAAAGTCAGAAATACTGGAGGAACTTAAAATACATCAAGACAAGTTTGTAATAGTTCCGATTGATAAATCGGCAAACAATATAGCTTTTATATGTAAAAAAAAATATTATATGCAACGTTTATTGATAGAAGTATGAATTCCCGATACCTATAAAGTAATTAATATTAATTTAGAGAACATTATTCTGATTAATAGTATTATTAGTGAAACAGTAGGATTAAAGTTAAAAGAAAAAAACCCCAAAAATCTTCCATGTATGTATTGGATACCTAAACTGCACAAAAATCCGGTTATTGCTAGATTTATTCTAGGCGCTAATACGTGCATCACTAAACCTTTAAGTAAAGCTATATCTAAAATATTTAAATTAATTATAAATCAAATAAATAATTGTCACCTGTAAAGACAGTTGTATAGTAATATAAATCCATGTTGGGTAGTAAATAATTCCCAACCAGTGAAAGGAGAATTAGATCAAATAAATTCGAGAATAAAAGCAACATTTTTAGATACTTATTATTTGAGTACGCTATATACTAAAATTCCGCACGGTAAAAAATTAAATGATACTGTAGATTTAGCTTTTGAAGGTGGAAAAGGTAAATATATACACTTTCCAAACTCAATCTTTCTGTGTACATTAAAAATAGCAAAACAAGTGTTTCTAAAGGTATTTTAAAAATACTTGTAAGCCATCTTATTAAGGAATGCTATTTTTGAATAGGAAATAAAGTATTACTCCAAATAGTTTGGGCAACTTTGTATAGACTCGAGTATATATATATATATATATATATATATATATATATATATATATATAATCACAATTAAAAACGCATATATCTAAAACATAACTTTCATGGGTGTAGGAGATTTATAGATGCCCTTATATGTATAAACGATAATGATGAATTCGAAAAAAAAAATAAGCATCTTATATATCCAAACGAATTAAAATTGCATTGTGAACATAGAGGACAACAAGCTACATTTTTGGATTTAGATATAAAAATTGAAGATGCGATAACTATTTATAAAATATTTGATTATAAAAACACTTTCAAAAAGTTTGTATGCCGGAGTTTTTGGAATAGATCTGGTTACTTTAAAATTAACAGATTTTATACTACCAGTTTCTAGCTTAGTAATAAGGATTATAAAAAAGGTGGGGATAAAAATAAAATATTTAAAACTTAATAACGCATTTGTTCGTTATCCTGATGCTTTTGAATCGTTTAAGATTAACCAGACTATATTAATAAAGGAAATCCAAAACTATATTAGAAATGTATAAAACTTAATTATAATTACATATAATACATTTTAACTAATGTATATATGTATAAATATTTTGAACCTTTATATATTTAATTTTAAATAAATAAGAATGTAAATATGCAAAATACTAATCACAGTGGGGGTGATAAGTAGTTAAATGGATTAATCCTAATCTTATAAATACAAGACTGATAAATTAAAAAAATATATCCATTTTTAATTGTGAAATTGATGAATCACACAAGTAAGAAAATCATTTTTATAGCATGAAGTTTTAGTAAGTGCAATTAAGAAAAGAAAATTAGATCAAATGTGTGTAACATGTCTTCTTCCTAAGATTATGGGAGGTGGTGTTTGATCAATACTGCTGGGGAGCCATGATGTAATATACTGTTTGGTTTTAAATAACCGAATCAGTTTTTTATGGTAAACAACTGATGATCCCTTAAAGATAACTTATTAGTACTATAGTAAATTCCAGAGCGAGCTGATGCAATGATTGCAGGTGATTAAATGACTTATTGATGGTTTTATAACGAATGATAAAAAATATTTGTTTTATTTTTTGTAAAGATTTAAAGGTTAACAACTTCAAAGAATATATATGTATATATATATATATATATATATATATATATATATATATATTATTACTGCCTTATGATTGTAGAAGGAAAAGGAGATCTAGAAAAACAAGGAAGATGTTAATCGAGTGGACCTTTGTGAAAGCACGACGTTTGGAATTACGAAGTAACAATATTTCTACTTAAACAACGCCCCCTCTCTCTCTCTCTTTCTCTCGTTCTCCCTTTCTCTCTCTCTCTCTTTCTCTCTTTTTCTTTCTCTTCCCCAATTTCTCTCTCGTTCTTACTATCGGCAGGATTTTCGGTTAGTTGCATAAATACTACTATATCGCGCAAATCGGAATAAAGTGGGTGACAACGTTATCACACTCAACGTAAATAGAACATTTTCTCAAGTAAACAAATGAATAATATGCGTTAAAAAAATTATATAAAGTAATTTCTTTTATTTCACACATACAGAAAAATTTATCAGTTTTTAATAATAATAATAATAATTTCTTTTATTTTAAAAAAATATTTTTTTTTCACAAATAAACAGAAAACATAACTTTTCACTTTTATTTCAGATTTTAATAAAACATGGTACTAATGCAGATTTTTTTAATCGGTGCCTTTTCATGTTCGCTTCCACAAAAGAAAAATGTTTCGTTTGAGTTGTCGCCTTTTTCGTCTGTTAGCGAAGCAATATGTAATCTTATTACAAACTCACTTAAAAAGTTAACTAAAACTTGTGACGTTAGCAACCGTAAATAAACAAGTAATGAAAAGAAATAAAGAATATCAAACTTGTATTCAATTTTTCCTTTAAAAAATTAAGATAAATTTAACTGGTAAAAAATCTAAAAGTTATGGTTTTCAAAAATGTCAATATGTGTTTTTTTTATTGTTAAAATACCGTTTAAAGAATTCAAGAAAATAAATAGGGGATAAAATTAGGATTTAAAAAAGTATATCGTTAAAGTTGTGATAACATGGAATAGTACCGATAAAATTCTGTTAATTGTATATTTACAAGAATAAAAAAAAGCATTGGAAATGCAAAAGGATATAGGGATGGTATGCCAAAAAGTATACAAACAAGATAGCTATGAATGGCAAGGCACATGGAAATAGAATTGCATCCAAAGTATAGCCCTATAGCTTTTCTCCAATCTTCATTCCGTGCCATCATTACGGTTGTAAAAAGCGATAGGGCTATACTTTGGATGCAATTCTATTTCCATGTGCCTTGCCATTCATAGCTATCTTGTCTGTATACTTTTTGGCATACCACCCCTATATCCTTTCCAATGCTTTTTTTATTCTTGTTAATTAGTATTTTTACTTACAGTCTTATTTTTAAACTTACATTCATGATAGTATTGTCTTTTTACGAGGCGGCTCATTGCCGCCTCCATTAGTAGCAGGTCGCTTCCTGCTGGGTTTTAGGTCTTTGGGTTTTGGGCCTTAGGAGTTGCCTCTTGGTCCTCCATCGGTTCTATATTACATAGAGAGTGCTACCGCCTATCTGGTAAAACAGTTAGAGTATTATAAAGTTCTAAAATGTTCATACCTTCACTATTACATTTTTCTTGGTTCATTCTTTGGCGTTTTGGCAAAGATTTGGCAGTTTTTGATATTTATATTTATAATAGTTTGTGCGTGAGGCAGCTTTTTCCCCTTGGGATCCCTATTATACCGTGCTTTTGAGTAAGCACGTGAGGCAGCCTTCTTTTTTTTCTGGTTCTTTGTTATAAAGAGCACTTGAGGCAGCTTTTTTCCATCGGAATCCCTGTTATACCGTGCTTTTTAGTCAGCACGTGAGGCAGCCTTCTTTTTTCTGGTTCTTTGTTATAAAGAGCACGTGAGGCAGCTTTTTCCCTCGGAATCCCTGTTATACCGTGCTTTTGAGTAAGCACGTGAGGCAGCCTTCTTTTTTCTGGTTCTTTGTTATAAAGATCACGTGAGGCAGCTTTTTTCTCCTCAGAATCCCTGTTATACCGTGCTTTTGAGTCAGCACGTGAGGCAACCTTCTTTTTTCTGATTCTTTGTTATAAAGAGCACGTGAGGCAGTTTTTCCCCTCGGGATCCCTGTTATACCGTGCTTTTTAGTCAGCACGTGAGGCAGCCTTCTTTGCCTCCGGATTTTCATGATACTTAATTTTTATTATTTCAGCATTTTTCTGATAGTATTCTTTTTCTCAGATAATATCTTGACTTTGTTTTTTTCATAGTCTATATTTCTCTGAGCATTTTTACTACGTGCTGACTTTGGCATTTTTTATTAAATGTAAACATATAACACTTATGTGCATCTTACTATAATATCACTTATCTTATAGCAAGACAACTCTCGTAGAATTGAGATACTGCCCCGTCACCAATAGTTAAAGTGTGGAACGGTATATACACCAATAGTGTAGTTGTTATCTTTATATGAAGTCCTAATCAGTGACAGTGTGAGGTTACTTGGTTAATTTATTGTAGTTTATTTTAGAAAACTTACTTGTTTTTATTAGTAGATTGTGTATAGTAGGCACAATATCTAGTTATTTTTGTAGCTAGGGCTTGGATTTTGATTCTAGTTGGTCAGCTTCCAGTGAGTTCTTAGAAGATGACTTTCTTGCAGTTTCTTTTGCGGTTAATTTAACTTATTTCCTTTGGCGTTTGGTGAGTTCTTAGAAGAACTGGTCTGATCTACTTTTCTTAGCGAGCGAAGAGATTCAGCTTCATTTAAGAATGGTTGCTATTGTGTATTTTTGCGCATGCGTGAGAATTTCAAGTTTCCTCCTTATTTTTCAATAGTTTGACAGTAGTCATGTGTCTTTCTGCCAAGAGTGACAGACATCAGTGTTAGCCGTGATCGTCTAGAGGTTAGGACCCTACGTTGTGGCCGAGCTAACCTAGGTTCGAATCCTGGTCACAGCATTGACATTTTGTACATATTTTACAGTCCAAAATCTGAAGAATTATTTGTTTTTATAACATTGTTTTTTGACATCGTACTTGCTGATAGGTTACTCTTATAACAATTTTGATCAACTGAGATAAAGATTTCGTGGTTTCATTAACGCTGGTGGGTTACTGTTTAAAGAAAAAACCTTAACGTTCACCTCAAATATTCAGAGTCCAAGAAATATAGGCCACTGGCAAACTGGAACGTCTGTGAGCATCCGGTGTATTATTTGGAGCTGTCCCTTTTGAGAGAAGTTCCGTGTTCGAAGTGGTCTGTCTACATTGGGTATATAGTAGGCACCGCCAAAATTGGGGGGGCAGGTCAGTACTTTTTGACGGACCGTCTTTTTAAAAATCTACCAAAAATCAGGTAATTATCCGATCAATACGAAATTTTCAGCGATTATTAGGAGAAGAATGAACTTTATAACAGTGTACTTATTTTTCATAAACGATATTTATATATATATTTTTTTTTGCTTACAAAACCCCCCCTTGTTTTGAAGTGGGAACAAATATGCTTAAAATAATCATCTGAAACTGAACAAAACATATTGTGTTGTTGTAAGGGACAGAATTATAGATTAAAAAAAAAAAAAAAAAAAAATTGTTTGCATACCTTATTTTGACGTCTGAATATCAGAACTTCGATTGTGTTTAATTATCCCGCTTTTGAGTTTTGAAGTGTGAAATTCGGTGAATATATTAAGTAAAATAATTAATTTAAGTTAAGCAAAACAAAAAAAAAAAAATTTAATATTTATACGAAAAAAGCCATTTTAAAATTTTTGATAAATAAATTAACAATTTTTTTTTAGCGAGCCGAATAATGCATGACCATTATTAAACAGGGCATGCTTTGAATAATCGATACAAAAAAAAAAATTCGATAAATGTTGTGCCCTTTGTGTTAAAAATAGCATCATTTTTTTCGATCCCGTTTGAAAACGTTTGCCGCCTTTCGACTACGGTGGACCAAACGCGCTGAAATAATTTTTTTTTATTCTGCTTTAAATTGCCCCCCCCCCCATTTTGAGGAGTCTGGTCCCCACACACATACACATTAAAAACCAAACTCATACAAATGGTCACCCATCTGGTACTGGCCAGCCTCAGCTTTATAATACATTGAAATTTTCGTCACTGAAAAATAAGTTTTTTTGGCCTGTTTGTTCTTCCATAGTTTTCTTCTTATAATCCGCAAACGTAAACAGAGTCGATCTCGACTCTACATGGACGCGAAATATTTGGTTACCTATATGAATAAGTGGAATTATTTGAAATTCAGATACTTATATTATAATATTTTTGCATATTCTCTTAGAAAATCATCCTAAATCTTAGTTAGACAATAAATAAATAAATTAATTATTTCAAAAACCTTTTTTTTTAAATATTTAAGTACGTTTTTTGTGCAAGACAAAAAATGTCAATTGTTAACTTTTTGGGAAAATTTAACATTTAAAATTTAATTAAAAATAGTAGAAAAAAGTTTTACATTATTCTGTTTTCTATATGATAAAATTCAGGGTTTTATCTTTCTGGAAAAAAAAAAGTTACTCAGAAATAATGGATTTTAATAAATGTAATTTAGTTTTAAAAAACAACAACAACTTCATTTTGCGGCCATTTTTGGCGGTGCCTAGTATATAGTGTTTAAAACTTGTTATTACACGTAATCTTATTTAATTATGGAGTTAGCTAAAAAGCGATGGGTCACTGCACTTTTCCGTGTAAAGAGCAGTCGATTGATGCTTGAACTGTTGTCAGAGACCGTTCGTACACCGGGATACATGGTTTCAAAAGAAAGAAGAAAGCAGAAGAAGAAAGAAGAAAGAAAAACAATTGGCCATTTTGTACCCTTTTTTTGTTTTTGCTCTCTTATGACATTTAAACCGACGTTCTGACACTCGCTGGATTCGTAAGACGTTTCTCTGTAAGAATATGCGCTTTTTGAAACTTATAAGTTGATTTTAGTTGAGATTTGGATAGTTTTGTTTTGTAGGCGTATATAGGCGTGTACGGGCCATCCCTATATAGAGTGCTACCGCCTCTCTGATAAAAAAGTATTTTATCCGTGATGTAAAAAGGTTCATGTTTTTTTTTTTGTTTATTTGTGTCTTAATGTCTAGTTTTAGTTCATTCGTGTAAAAGTTTCATTTATAAAATTAAAGAAATTATTTTATTTAAAAATCTTTACTTTTATTATTCATTTGTTTACTTGTGAAAACGTTTTGCTTACATTCGGTGTGATAGCGGTGTAACCCATCGTAATCCCTTTTCCTCACCGTAAGGTTAGAGAGTATTCTAACAACTAAACCATAATCTTACCTCTCTATCATTATATATCTCTCTATCTCTCTATGCCTCATTTTTCTCTTTATTTTCCTGTCCCTCTCTGTCTGTATCTATATGTTTTCTTTCTGAGTTACATTCCAAATATCGGTCTTTATTTTCTCTCTTTCGCTCTCTCTTTCTCTTTCTCTCTCTCTGTCTCTCTTTTCCTTCATATGAAGCTCTTTCTCTGTAGATGTGTGCGTGTGTGTGGCTGTGTGTGAGTGCATGTCTAAATTAGTCTACTGGTATGCAAAAGAAAGGAAAGAAACAATTAGTCTGTTTCACGTTGGGAGGATTGCAAATTGAGTATCGTGCAGACATTTTTGTAAAGGTATACTGGTTTCATTTATTTAGTAGTAGTCGTAATCCTGGAATAAGCGATTTGTGTACTTAAACTTAATGAGATTTGACCGATGTCTATAAGGGAGAAAGTATTATTTTTTCTAACGGGGAAAGGAGAGGCAGGTTTGTAAGGCAGTTTCCAAGGACAACTGGACAGTATAAGTCTTGGTGAATATTCTCAGTGTTCAGTGGGTTTGGTGGGAGTACTTATTTAGAGATGTACAAGAACGATCTAATTCCTTTTTAAGTCTAAACGATAGTATAAGTGGCGATCATATGGCTACTTATCGACTTTTATTTTAATGATTAAATGTGTATGAAACGGCGTCCTACATTCACATATGATTGTAGGTAATAGTTTAAACATATTAAATTTTTATGTGATATCTGTTATGGAAAACCTACACTAATTTGGTCCAGGGGGGAATTTCTGCAATCAAATCATTATATATATATATATATATATATATATATATATATATATATATAGGATATAAAAGAGTAATAAAAAATGAAAGAGAGCTATATGTATATATGTGTGTATATATATAAAAATGAAAGAGAACTATATGTATATATGTGTATATATATATATATATAAAAGTGAAAATGTATGTCTGTGTATGTGTGTATGTATGTGTCTGTGTGTGTACATTTCCCTACGCAATAACTCTGCCAATTTTTAGTCTACAGATTCGAAATTTGGCATATAGGTTACTGAGATTTGGAAAAATCGACGTGATCGGTTTTATGCCAGAAATTTGGCAACAATATGCATATACATATATATATATACATACATGTATATATATATAAATATATATATGTATATGTATATATATTTCTGTCTCTGAGTGTTTTAACAAACAAAATCACAAATATTGAGTGCATTGCAAAATATTTAAGTTAAGTTGACTTATATTATTGTAATTAATATAAAACAATAATAATGAAAATGGTCTGCAGAAAGTATAATTTCGATTAATTAATACAAAAAAAATTGAAAAACCATTACCATTGATGAAAGAAAATTCGTTTAATGTGTGTGGAGTATTGTTTTTTTTTTAGATTCAATTCTTCATTCATAAAGAATATCTAAGGACACACTGCCAAGTAATATGCTAAAAAATAGAAAACAGGAAAAATAGAAAATGCACATGCAAAATGAATGGAAGTATCGCTTGTGAACTATAAAAAAAAACGAGATTTGATTCGAAGGATATTCAAAGAGTGTTCTTTTCGTTTTAGAGAAAGAAAATTAAAATATATAAACCTTCAGAAAAAAAAGTTAGTATACGCGAAAGGAATTAACTTAGATCTTACGATAACTAAGTCAGATGAACTATATATATATATATATATATATATATATATATTTATATATTTATATATATACATATATACATATATATAATATATACACATGCATATACGTACATATATATATACAAATATATATATCCATATATATGCATAATATATATACATATATATACCTACACATATATACAAATATATATACATATATATGCATACGTATATATACATATATATGCATACGCATATATGTATAAGTATACATGTATATGCATACGTATATATGCATATACATATGTATATATACATACATATATTTATATACACACATACATATATATATATATGTTTATATATATATATACATGTATGTATATATATGAGCGAATTATTCGATCAAGTTAGGTAATTTTAAAATCAGAAAACTGGTGAAGGTTTAAGTAGATAAGATGTTCCCTTGAAGAAGATTAGTCCGTGATATGGAATATGAATATAATTATGTTACATTTTTATTACTTCATTCTTTGAAAAAGAATTTACTGTTTGCGCACACACACACTATATATATATATATATATATATATATATATATATATATATATATATATATATATATATATCTTTAAAAAAGGTTATAATACGCATCATACTCTCTGCTTTAATCTATCTCTCTCTTAGCTATATATATATATATATATATATATATATATATATATATATATATATATATATGTACGTAGTTTTTATGTTTACATCCGTTAGAAGCGCTTAAATTTGAAGAATATATGCGTATTAAATACGTTTAAAGCCAAATTCTAAAATAGCCGAGTGTTTATTTTTAAGAAATATGTTTCGAATTAAAACTCACTTTTTAATCTTTTGTGTTTTTTCTATTTTTCTTATCTTATGTCGGGTGGATGAAAGTTAGATGGAGAGTCCACGCAATGTTTAACTACGGGGATTTAATGAAGTCGGATAGGTAACGCGTGGCCGCGCGGTTTGAAAATCTAGGTAGTTGTTTTCACAGAGAGAGATATCGAAATTCGCATCTTTAAATCATGGGCTGCATTGGATGGTCTGCGTTCAGTATGGGCATCGGGACTAACTAACAAACTGAACGACGTCAACTGCGAACCTGTAGATCTGGGGCAGCTGATGGAAGACAGGAAACTCTGGAGAAGAAGAGTCACATTGGTCCAGGCCAGTAGCCCGTCATGATGATGGTGATGATAATACTAATAATACAACAAAAAAAGAAGGCGACACTCCCAATAGACTCGGTATATATTCGATACGAACGACTTCTTTTACAACAAAACAAACATGTAAAACCACTGAGTATTCCCCCAAAACCCTCACATCCAACGCCGGCATATACTCTATCCCTTGTTATGACTGCCACAAAACATATATATGTGAAACACAGCATAAGTTAAATATAAGACTTAGTGAACATAAAAGGAATAAAATGGAAACTCCATAAAGGCTCTTTTTTGCCATTGTGCTGAACATAATCACTCGTCTCTCCTCATATAATTAAAACAAAATAAACAAGTTAAAAAAAGGTAAATGTGCATGTACATATGTATTTGAATAATCGTTTTAATGTGTATATGTAAGCATAGAATAATTAAACCTTTCTGCACGCACATCTATAGTTTCGGCCGAAAATGGGAAAGAGTGTAGGATGTTTTTCCTTTTTCACTCGCATGTGGTCTGTAATCGTTTTCTTCGGCATTTTCCCTACGAAATCCTGATGATGTCCCATGAAATAAGAACGAAACGTTTATTACTATTTTATAAATTCTCGGTTTTCCTTCTCAAATAACATAATGCCAACCATCGCTTGCACTTTTATTTTATTTTTACTCATATATATATATATATATATATATATATATATATATATATATATAATTTTTTTGTTTTTTTTATACATATAAATATACCTATGGGTACACAATAATGCACATATATACACATATATACATGTATATATATATATATACATATATGTGTGTGATCGTTTATGTATATTCATGTTTATTTAATTTATTTATTTGTTTTCTATTGTTATTGTTAGTTTTAGAGCTATTTTGTATCGCTATCCTAGAGTAAGTTTTATTTTGTGAACACAGTTGTTTGCTATTTCTCGCCTACAGTTTAATAGATTTTGAGGTTCTTTAAAGTACAAGATAGAAAATTTTTCCTGGAGGCATAATTTACAGGGTTGTCTAAATGTCTGCATGTGGTAGCTTGTCTCATTATTTTCCATTCGACTACCGGCGAATGTCCGCTTTCTTTGAGTTCCCCGTATTTACTCGCTGTTATTGAGCACTTTTGAAGTAAATACTTAAAGTTTACGCATTAATCTATACTTTCGTATATTAAATTCATGTGAATAAATGAAGTAGTTATATATATATATATATATATATATATATATATATATATATATATATAAAAAATCTGAATGTGTGTATGTGTGTGTCATGTCACGAATAGGCTCCTATATCGTTGACTATTTAAAAATAAAACTGATTACATATGATGAAAAAAGATGTATCAAGACACAGGAATGGGTATGTTTGATTTGGCAGAGGAGGTTAATATAAATTGTTGCGTCTGCGTTCGCGCCTGGTCAGAGTATGGAAATAAAAAAAAAATAAAAAAATGTTTACACGTGTTTTTGATATAGATGTACATAAGAATACTTTGATAAGTATGTTTTAACTTAAATAGCGATGGTATAATAAAATTGTGGGGTCTGCCTTCACGCCTGGCTTCCATAGAATGGAAATAGGCACAAACTTTAATAAAGACTTTTCATATCTATCTGTAAGTATACTTTGATATTTATGTTTCAGTTTGAAGAAATATAGTACAATAAAATTATGGTGTGTTCGTTCGCACCTGACCCCCATAGAAGCGAAATATGTCACAATGTTTAAAAAGGTTTTTTAATATAGATCCACAGAATATTGTGATAAGTGTTTCAGTGTGAACAGGTATAGCATAATAAATTATGGGGTTTATCTATTTTATTTTTACTTTCATCATATTATGCTTTGGTTTTGATACCCCCAAATTCAACCCAAATTTACAACCCTTCCCTTTTCATAACCTGTCATACTGTCATAAATCAGAGTCCATTTTCTGTAGGCTGTGTTTCAACCCAGTCAACAGCGGGCACTTTTGCTGGTATATATATATATATATATATATATATATATATATATATATTAGCGTTGTCGTGTCATCATGCTAATATATATATATACATATATATATATATATATATATATATATATATATATATGTGTGTGTGTGTGTCTGTATATAAATTACCATGGTTACCTAATGTTGCTAGCGATAGGATTATGATTATATTCACATGGCATAATCGCGTTGAAACAGGTTCTCGTCAGATCACCGAAGTTAAGAAACGTTGAGCCTGGTTAGTACCAGACGGCTGACCATTTGGGAATTCTATGTGCCGTATGTGCTCACCATCACCGCTTATGTCTGGGCTTGTTTCTAGGCGTTTCCAGCGCGACAAATGCCTATACGCCATACTAGTTTACTAGACAGTTTTGATTATATAGAGTGTAATGTAACTCTTTGTGATATACAAGTTTGACGACAAAAACAACAAAAACCAAATGCAATGTATGCTCACATCAAATTAATCTTAGTAATATTCGATTATTTGATATCAGGAGATACCTGCTGTAATAAAGATACTACAGAAAGTCCAATGACTTTAATTGTTTGACAATCATAAAAAATAGCACATATGGGGACAATGTTGAATCTAAAATATGCAAGATATTGCTATCATAGGACTACAAGACGACAGAATATCACTTAAGCCATTCATTGAAATAAGTGAAGATGAATATATTGTAATGTGAACTGCATCAATGGTTTGCCTCTAGCTAACAATTTTAACAGTACTTGTTTTAGAGATGATCAATAGGACTTCAGTTAAATAGATTAACAGAACAGGCGACGACTACTTTAGATGTTTAAAATAACACCATGCTAAACTGGGAATCTCCCGAGGAGCGTATCATCAATTTAGCAGTAACGGAATTTGCTTTCAAAGGAAGTGGTGTATCCAGTGATTCTGATTTGCAATTATTTCATGATAATAATTCAGTAATATAGGTATATTGTAATATCTTCGTAAGCAATGAAGAAAATAATTTAACTCACACCGCATAAAAAAACTGATTTGTGCCAAGAATGGTTAGTTTCAACCGAGGCATAAATAATCGTTGTTGCTGTGAAAACATACATCAATAATAATATTGATATTCAAAACATTAACTAGTTGGACTTGTGAACATTTTACAGCAAACTCTAGCATTCTATGGATATTCAACGTCAATGGAGATCCCCTGATATTATTTTAGCGCTTTTGTTTAAACTGCAAAAGTATTTATACAAGCGAGACGCCCGGTATAGACCCGTCGTAAAACGCGCTAAAATATTGTATTTTAATTCATGTAGATTTTAATGTATATTATTATAGAGTCAACATTCTATGAATTCTTATATATTATAAAGTTGTGGTTTTAAAAAAAAAGTATATCAATATGACTTGGGCGCATAAGCTTGGATCGAGACTGAAACCAAAACGTATGAAGAAAAACAATATATATATATATATATATATATATATATATATATATATATATATATATATATATATATATATATATACCTAGATAACTTTGGTTCCTTCAGCTACAATCGAAACAGAAATAAAAACTTATAAATAATTCTTGGTAAAATTATTTATAAAAAGAAACCGAAACCCAAACTTATATAAATTTTTGATGAATTTTTTATTACACAAAATGAAAGGTCATAACAATTAAATAACCATCACTCAGAAGAAAGAAGATGTAAGCGTGACACACAAAATGACACACACGCTATCGTATTAATATATGGATAATAATAACAACAATAACAACAACACTAATAATAACAAAAAAGATAACAACAATAATAATTACAATAATAATAAAACAATAAAAATAACAACAGCAATAATGATAATAAGAATAAAACCAATAATAATAATAATAATAATAATAATAATAATAATAATAATAATAATAATAATAATAATAACCTAGTATGATCATCAACGGAATAGATAATGCAATGAGAACGTGGAGACTGAAATAGATAGCTTAAGTAGCCCACATAACATAACAGAAATTAACATAAAAGAGGCATCTTCCAAGGAGATTCACTATCACCATTGCTGTTTATAATAACCATGATTCCCCTGAACAATATAATGAGGAAGTCCCAACCTGGATATAGGTTCGTTTATACAGAGAAAAAAGTGGAACCACCTAATGTACATGGACGAACTGAAACTTTTTGCAAGAACCGAAAAAGAACTAGATGCACAAATAGCACTACCAGGATCTTCAGCCAGGATATACAAATGGAATTTGGTATAGAAAAAAGTGCGCACTACTGGAAACAACAGAAGGCATTAAACTACCCAACTAACGGACATTAGGGCCCTAGGGGGAAAAACGCGTACAAAATCCTGGGAGTTGTGGAAGCGGACACAATGCAAACCCACAGATTAGAATGGAATACCACAGAAGAAAAGGAAATCTTCTAGAAACTGAATTATATAGCAGAAACCGAATACAAAGTTATAAGTACATGGCCAGTATCACTAATAATATACTCAATACCCCTTATCCCCGAGTGGCATCCTTGCCTTGATAAGTGGTGACCACTTTGTAAAA
Organism: Euprymna scolopes; assembly: GCF_053919585.1. Taxonomy (NCBI): domain Eukaryota; kingdom Metazoa; phylum Mollusca; class Cephalopoda; order Sepiida; family Sepiolidae; genus Euprymna; species Euprymna scolopes. The sequence continues at coordinate 61,743,656 of NC_136515.1, forward strand.
AATGAAAGAGCTTTCATAGGATGGACCAAAGAAGAAGTGAGACCCCTCGATCAGAAGAACAACTACATAGAAGATTCATAAGGATGACAAAATATAAGAATAACGAAAACACTTGTTCATGGATGCGAAAAGGACACATAAACCGAGAAACTGAATTTCTAATAACCCTAACACAAGATAACTCGACAGGAACCAACCACCCTAAAGCAAAGATCGATAAAACACAAAAAATAGTAAATGTAGATTCTGTGGACAAAGAGACGATACGATAAACTATATAATAAGTGTACGCAGCAAACTGGCGCTTAAAGAATACAAATATACAAGAACAGGCACGACTAGGTGTGAGTGGCAGAACATTTGGAATTATGCAAACAACTGCAGTTCGAACGCACGGACAAGTTGTACAAATATAAGCCGGCACCAGTAATTGACAACGAGAATCACAACTTCCTATGAGACATATACATACAAACTGATAAACCCATCCAAGCAAGAAGAACTGTGGTATATTATTCCCGAACTTGGGAATCTACAGGAAATTTCTCTCACTGTGTGTGTGCGCGCGTGTGTGTGAAATCGCATTCGGGTTTAAACAGCTTCCTTCAAAGGAGGAAGTTCCGTGGGAGTAGGAAATTCACAAGCGCATCCCAGTCACACGCATATACCTATATAAGGAGATTATGAAGTTGCAGGGATGTGTCGACGTTTTACGACATAAAGCGGATTTGGATTATCCCAAACTGGTCACCCATTTTAGTAATGGACAGGCTCAACGTTGCTTAACTACGGTGATCTGACGGGAACCGGTGTGCCAACAATTATATCTTTTGTTTAATGCAAATGTGTATGATACGCTCGTTTCATAAGCCACTACCGTTTAGACGTCTTTAGTAATTCGCAATTGCAATGATGCGTATAATCTGCACTGAGATCTATACTTGTTTGCCGGATACGCAATTCCAACTATATAGCTAAAGGCTATGAAGATTTCCTTCGAGTAAGATAAAACGGACGACCAAGAAAGAGATGCCCCGAGCAGGTAAGGGCTGAAAGAAACGCTTTGTTCATGAACTGGCAGAAAAATACTCACCCACTACAGTGACATATAGTGGAACATAGGGTACTTATGCAGAATAAGGACCGGACTGTGGTCTGTATGGTCTTCAGCGTCTTAACTTTAATATTTAAAGTACGGGAAGAAAGTTCCTATTTTGCCTTTTTCTTTTAAAAGGAGAAATAGTATTTTTATGAGGAATATAATTCAATGAAAAATTTATTAAAAAAAAATGAAAACAATATTATTATTATTATTATTATTATCATTATTATTATTATCATTATTATTATTATTAGTAGTAGTAGTAGTATTAGTAGTAGTGGGGGTAGTAGTAGTAGTAGTAGTAGTAGTAGTAGTAGTAGCAGCACTCGGAATGTACAAAGAAAATCCATTGATTAGTTCCTGCGATAGTTTATAACATATTAAGTTAAAATAAAATGGTAACACTATCTGCAATGTAAGTTCTATGAATATATATTATTTTCAGAATAAAAAGAATTTTATATGATTATTTTTGTTTTCTGATTTTTGTTAAAATCTTGATACATATTTATTTTTATTTTATACTAAACCGATAATAGCTAACATCTTTTAATTAAAAACGTTTGATATTGTGATTTCATTTTCTCAGCTTTTTTTTACGTAAACCGCCCGCAATATCCCGAGGATCCTTCCCTGGATACTTGCTAAATACGTTCTAAGATGGGGTACTAGGAAGAAGCTGCTCAGAGCAACCTGTCCTGCCCGGGGAGAATGCAAAACCGACCTCGAAACTAGATGGGAGGTGATATTTTCTCATTCCTTTTTCTTTATAAGAGAGGAGACATTACGAGTTAAACTTTGTTCTATTGTTATTTTTATGTGCACAACCGGGCTTACTCTATGCTTTCAAATGTGAGATATTCATTGCAATCAGTTTACTAACTACATCTACTATAATGAATTTAGCTTACTCTTTGCCTGTGATTTAAAAAAAAATATACACGAGAATATCTTACTTTCAAACTGCTCCTCTGTTATTAATACAGAAGCGGACTTGCTTTCCTGCTGATTATATCACGGCCGGTTCGACGGCCAATCTGGACAAGTTCTTAATGAACCGCCATCTTAAATAAGTACATTTACACCGATTATCAGGGTGTTGTACCGCTCGATTTCATTTTAACTGTTATAATGAATCGCCTTACCCGGGCCTTATTTAAGGGTAAGTATAAAAAGCACTGTCTTTTCTTTGATTAAATATCACATTTTGCTTCCCTGCATGTGTCGCATACCCATAAACTATCCAGAAGGCTCAAGTAAGTTGATTCAATAATCGAATTGTATACGTTTCATAACGTGTGCATAATATATGCACTTGATATCCGTCTTATATATATATATATATATATATATATATATATATATATATATATATATATATATATATATAATGGGTTAAGAAATTCCAACGAAAGAAAGATGCATACTTAAATAAGGGGGTAGTCAGCAACAATGTGTATTTTTTAATATTATTTTATCATTCCGTGTCTTGGTTTTTCATTGTGAATTTTCTGACGAAGACGCTTCACAGAACGTCTGAAACGCGTAAAAACGATTTCAATGATTTAAAAACATTATTACAATGATCCAAACATAATTCTCAATGAAAAACCAAGACACGAAATAAGAAAATAATGTTAAAAAATACACATTGTTGGTGACTACCCCCTTATTTAAATATATATATATATATATATATATATATATATATATATATATATATATATATATAATTTACTGTGATGAACACTTGTCTGATCATTAAGTGCACTTTGTGTAAATATGCCACTAGGACAGACATTTCGTTTTGAAATCTCCTTTTGATGAAATATGTTTTCTTTATAACTACGCAGACAAAATGACAATTAATTTCATTTTTCATATGATTTCTTGTTCATTCTACTTAATTCAAATTCGATGCTTATAATAAAGAATTCCATGAAGACATGTTCCGGATTTGAACGACAATTAATGAAGCACACACACATACACACACACACGCACACACACACACATATATATATATATATGCGCATACGCATGCATATATATGTTTTACTTAAATTAATGCAAGAATATGTCTGCTATATATGTTCATGAGTCGGTATAAATATTTTGTATATATTGTATATTTATATACATATATATATGTGTGTGTGTGTGTGTATTTTTGTGTGTGTGTCTATATTTGTGTGACAGATGGTGTGTGTATTCGTGTGTGTAAATACACTTGATCCATAAAATATATAACGGATATGATCAATAAAACAACTTCTAATGCAGATAGAAGCTTACATCATTTAATTGTTGAATGTTTGTTCCCATCTGTGCACAAGCTTCCATAGTTTCTCAGTTTTTACATCTTTGGATTGGTATCTCAGCTAGTCGCTGAGAACACGTCTAACTCCATCCTCACTTTCGGAAACAGTTCAAAGGAACCAATCAGATGTAGGTCCGTAGGAGCTAGTTCTGGCCTATAATAAGGAAAAGTTAAAAGTTACCAACCCATCCTGTTGATGGAATACATCGTTTGAGTTTATGTGTGAATCCTTTTAATGCAAGGATTCACACCGAAACCTGTAAGATGATCCCTATTAAATGATGGCATCTGTGTTTGTTTTTATATCTTTCGCGGACTGCGTAAGCCATCACAATATTTAGAACTGTTCACAGTGTCCCATTCTTCAATGAATGAAACGGTGATTGAACCTTACATATTCCACATAATCGTGAGAATCACCTTCTTCCTTGGCGGCTCGGACTTGAACTCCTTTATTAGAGATACTACTTACTGCCACACTGTGGACTAGCTTTTGGACACAGACTCATAGGCGCATGTCTTTTTACGTGCAATAACTTTCCTCATAAAATTATCACAATCATCCTCATAGCAGAAGAAAAACTGTAAGAGTATCTGGACCCGCCTCTATTTTTGCTCTGCAGTAACCATGTTTGGCTCTAATAGGCAGCTGATTTTCGAGTAGCCAATGTCATTATGGACAATTATTTTGCATTTTCCGTACAGATACCCTCCAAAAAATTTCAATATGTTTTAAAAATTATTATACCAAAAAATAAACGTTATGTGTTCAATGAAACTGGGATATATATATATATATATATATATATATATATATATATATATATATATATATATATATATATATATATATATATATATATCCCAGATTCATTGAACCCCACACGCACATTTATACATATATACATATATATATATATATATATACATATATACATATATACATACATACATACATATGTACATATACAATATTTGTTTTTGTTATTTTTAGCGATATTAACAACTTCAAAACGCTGTTATTTATTTCACTACCATGGTGGTTACAAGATTATTACGTATGCGCGATTTAATGTACACACACACATATGCACACACACACACACGCATATATATATATATATATATATATATATATATATATATATATATATATATATAAGAGAACGAAAAGTACATAGAGTAAAAGGGATTTTTTATACTTCACCGTTTTACAAGGAACTATTTTATTGGCAAGACTGTATACGCTTTAAATGGTTAAAAATGATTGTAAGTATATACATTTTATAAATAAATGCAGGGTTGCATTACAAAATCAGAAATATATATTATTGATAATATTGATAGTTGCAAACCATTGCGTATAAATGCACCGAGTATGTCGGGAATGCGCGGAATATTTCGTAAATACCTGACTGCTGATGAGCGGGGGAATATGTATTAAGCTATTTAGAAATTCTAAAGAAAAATATTTACGCACGCTATTTTTTTTTCTGATGAGCTGTCCAATTTTAACATTATAATAAATTATTATAATGACCTGTTGTATTCCTAAATATCAGCTATTGATCGATACACTTTTAGACAAATGTTGCCAATAAAAGCTATTATATAAAAAAGTACACACGTTTGTTTTCCACTTGTAAAACAGTACTAATAAAATGTTTTTCTTGCTCAAGTATGTCACTATCATATTATTTGTTTATATATTTAAATAATATTCCAAATAGTAGAAACCAGATATGCACACACACACACACACACACACACACAAACACATATATATATATATATATGTATATACATATATATATATATATATATATATATATATATATATACAAGCAGATAAGCCCGTCCTTGCTTGCGATCCATGTACTGTTCATAACTTTATGTGCACACGTACATATATATTAAAAGTTTTACTCCTGTCTATGTAAACTACATCCAAAATTTCAAGTGTTTAGACCCAACATGTGCCGAGGGATTTGGTAGAGTCTGCAAGGGTTACCTCTTTCAACTTTGACCTACTTGCCGCCACATTCTCGTCAAAGAAATAATTTTAAAAAAAACTTGTAATATGTGTGAATACACTTTATGTAAGATTTCAAATTTGCTAAATAGTTTGCTAGAGACTACACAGGTAAAATCTGTTAAAATGTGACTCCTTATGTATGAGTACACTTTATGTACAATTTTCAATGTTTAGACTAAAAATTAGCTGAGAAATTTTGTAGATACCGCAGAAGTCATTTTTGTTTCATTTGACCAAAATTTGGACCACTTAACATTCATTTTTTGGGCTCAAATCAAATAAAAAATGTCTTCCATAATTACTTATTGTTTATTATTATTATTCTAATGAGAAGAAAAATATAACAGCATGCCAAAGGATAGACTGATTTGAATTGAAACAGATTTATAATGGAGATACAAAAGGAATATCTGCTTTACTCACGACTAAACTGCTAGTTTTATTTCGATGTCTTTAACTGCTTCAAACCTCTTTTTCGTTGATGATGAGGAGAATTTGTTTTTAAAAGAACAAGCTTTTTGTCAAATTATTGTCAATACTTATTGCCAAGTTAAATAAAATGAACATCGTTGCTGAAACGATTGTACAATCGAGTTGATTTTGTTTTTTTCCCCTTTTGAAACTGATTTTTAATATAAAATTATGAATTGTTTTACTAAATATTAATATAGCTATAGGATTAATTTATTTTTATTTCGGACTATTATTCTCATCTTTATTAGTTGTTGTTTTTGATCTTTTATTGTTTTTTTTTATTCACAACGGTTCGGCCAACTATTCCTCTGGCCTTCGTCAGGTGGTAACCGCGACGGATAGGAACTTCGAATCTCTTAACTGCATTCTCAGCCATCACTGCCATCCGTAGTTGTTGTCGTCTCGCCACATTTTGGCCAATTAACCTCCGGCATGCTTTAGGTGGGATTGAAACCGCTTTCTTCAGACAATGTTCATCTGGAACCATAGAGAGTCAACGACTCTATAAACTGCGCCACGGAATAAAAAAAAAACAACAATAAAAGATCCAAAACAACAACTAATAAAGATGAGAAGAATAGTCCGAAATAAAAATAAATTAATATATAATGCTCATCTCAAAAATGAATTCCAATTAGGGAATAATATATATATATATATATATATATATATATATATATATATATATATATATATATATATATATATATATATATATATATATATATATATATATAGCTCTGGGATATCTATACCTATTCAGCTGGATTTGTATCAACAGTACAGTGAACACTGTTTTCTTTTAATAGTATTAATGCATTTACTAATACTTTGAAAAAAAAAACTCTGCTGTTTAGACTCCAGGTTTAATCCCCCTCCAAAAAAAACAAAAATAATTATATATACATTTTTATATATACATATATATTTATTTATTTATATATATATATATATATATTTATACATAAATGTATATATATATGTGTGTGTATATATATATATATAATATAAATTTATATACTTATATATATATATATATATATATATATATATATATATATAATATAAATTTATGTTATTGCTCTGTTTACCACATTGAGCTCTCATATCCGGATTTCCTCCTGGAATTAATCCATTATAACACTATATATATATATATATATATATATATATATATATATATATATAGTATTTTACATACTTATGCTAAATATATTCTATGCTGAAATACGTATTATTAAGAAGCATATCATTTACATGGTGATAATGATAATATTATAACCATATTTACCAAACAATTTAATGCAGAAATGATACCGTAAAACACTACCTTGAAATTGCATAGTTCGTTCGCTATATGAGTAACGTGTTTGTAAATGATCTAGAGGATATTATATTTATTTTCTAGTGGAAGCCATCCTCATAACATAACTGCAACCCTTTTTTAACCGGATCTCATTTAACACTGTGACAACTATTCTAACAGTATGTAATAACTAACAAGACACTCAATAAATAAATTATAATATAAGGAATCGAAATTAAAAATAAAAATAATTCGCCGCTAACTTTCCTGAATCCACCTTTATAAACAGTTAGAATTTTTTTTTAAATACACCAAGCCTCCAAAAAAAAAGAAAACGATGACAACAACAATCACTTCCGATGATAATCTCACGCACCAATAGAAATAGATTGAGGAGAATGTGGCTGGACACAATCCTCATACTGAAATAAAACAGACCGCTCGGCGAATGGAAAAGTATCCGAAAATCGGAAAAAGAATAACTCTGTCCTATTAAATCATACGTGTTTGAATAATCACAAGCTGCCAAAGTTTGCATATATATATACACACACACACATATATATATATATATATATATATATATATATATATATATATGTGTGTGTGTGTGTGTGTGTGTGTGTGTGTGTGTATATCTTTATATAGAGTAACTTATAAAATATAATGTAAGTTGTCGAATCCTCGCGTGGAGGAATCGCTGAATATTCTGTATAGCTTAATTGCCATATATATTTTATAAATTACTACCAAGCTCTACCTACGTATTGAGCACTGTTGAAGTAAATACTTGCATTTTACGCATAAATTTACACTTTCGTATATTAATTTATGTGATTTAATATAGTAGTGCCATATATATATATATATATATATATATATATATATATGTGTGTGTGTGTGTGTATATATATATATATAACATATACGTATGCGTAATTTTTTACATATCATTGCATACTAATTGTAATTTATATAGACACGACACAAATACGGAAGCATATATACATATATATATATATATATTTATATATACACTAACCGACATATATATGTATATATATATATATATATATATATATAGATAGATAGATAGCTAGATAGATAGATTGATAGAGATATAGATAGATAGATAGATAGATAGATAGATAGATAGATGCATACCTATATATTATTATGACAGTATATTTCTTTTTATTTGTGCTAATAGGATTCGTATATATGAACATGTTTCTAAACTCAACTTCATTAGGCTATAACAAAATAAAAATAGTCCAAACGTCGAAGGGTAACTTGATACACATATTTACCCCCACATATATATATATATATATATATATATATATATATATATATATATATATATATATAAATATATATATATATATATATATGTATGTATGTGTGTGTGGGGGTGCATGTGTATATATGTATTTATATATATCTATCTATCTATCTATCTATCTATATATATATATATATATATATATATATATATATATATATATGTAAGTTTTCTGTTTTATTTTCAGATATTCTTTTACTGGTCATGTCTGAAAATGATATTGACACACTTGGATGAAACGCGATCTATGTTATATAAAGTCTGTAAAAGAAAGCAGGAAAGAAAACGTTCTCAAACTACGCCTTAATACCAAAACAAAAGTCGCTTGGTAACGGAAACTAATAGCAAATCATAGACGATTCTAAAAGCCAGTTCCATTATCGAGTCATTAGATCGAATTATCCGACACAAACATTTGCGAAGCGAAAAGTTCTTATTGACGCCCATAAACACATCAACGCACTTAGACATTGTTTACTCAATCCAGCTTCGAGTTATGATCGAAAAGAATATTAATTGCGATCGAATTAAAACCAGCAACTCGGCTATTTAATATCCGTTTTCGGTGTTTCATTTTCCAGCGACCGCAGCGCCGGGGGCCGTAAAGCAATGGACGAGATATAAGTGATGGTAATTTGTCGAGAAAGATTTTGGGACTTCTGGAATCCTCTTTATTTTATTTTTTATAATTTTTTTTTTGTAAGGTGAGTATATCAGATAATAATAATAATAATAATAATAATAATAATAATAATAATAATAATAATAATAACAATAATAATAATAATAATAATAATAATAATATAAAATAACAAGAAACTGTTGATTAATAGATAAATACTTGAGGGAATATTTGGTCATCATTATCTCTTGCAAGTTTTAAACAATATAGGCAGTCATCAGTGACTTATTTAAATTGGACATTCACTATTCATTTGAATTTTTTGTAACAGAGCACGTATAGACACGTGAGAAAATTATCAGCATCAGTCGCAGAATTGTTGACTTGCGAACATATTAAGAGCAGCAGACATTGAATTATGATGCAAAATATCAAGAGTGCTTGAGCTTGCGTGACAAGAAAAGGGGAGAAAATAATTCACGTCGTTAAGGTGAGCAGTAAAATGAGCGCTGGTAAAAAAAAAAACGGCGTGTGAAAGTCGACGGCGAGTAAAGCGCTTGATTGCATCAGCGTGAGGTATCGGCAACAGAGATTTTTAAAAAGCACAGGTGGGCGCGAAAAAAATGGAAAGATAATAAAGCGGTTTGTTTAGGAGGAACCACGAATAAATGCATGTAATTTGTACTTTTAAAAAGTGCCGAGTCGGATTTTTTTTTTCCTTTCTTTTATGTATTTATTCTTACAATGTTACCCTTTTGCTGTCACAACGATCAATGCAACATACCTCAAGGGTGCATATTCAAATGCCAAGCCGTGCTAATATAATCACTATAAAAATTGCGTGTGCATAGATTTAGGATTACGTTAGACTCGTTGGTGACGTCACAAACCGTACGGGAAGTCACGTGTGGCGAGAGAATGAGGAAATAAATATCGTTTCCTAAAAAAAAAAAGGACGTTGGGTTCTTACTTGTCTCATGTTCTTTCATCGCACTCGAAGAATTCTACAACAAAATATAGAAAGTATGTCAATGGCGTGTGTGCGCACTGGACATTTTTCCTTAACCGGTAACCCCTTTTACAAATATATTATATCTATTATAAGTTATTGTATTATATGGTTATTAAATATTCAAGAAGTGATATTTTGATTCTTTAAATAATGTATTCTTCTTGAATATTATTTTTAACGTTTCGGTCTTTGTCAATGTATCTTGTTGAACTCGGGAATCTTTCTGGCGAATTCGGGAGTATATCTATCAAAATCAATAATCTGCACAGAGTGGTGAACAGAACCATTCATTTATTGTCATGATCTCGTGCCGGCAGCCGTGACTGGGTTGATCCGAGGCAATTCACAGTTGCATCTCAAAACATTACAAACATAATTTACTAGAAACGTATAAAATTAAGCGCATTGCAAAACATTTACATAATTGCAAGTTGTTATAACGCTTCTATGTAATGAATATTTTACGCGAATGCTTTCGAATTATATTGCCTATTATCAATTATTTGTTTAGCTTTTATCGTGGTTGGTATTCTCCGTTGTAATGTAAATGATCTGAGTAATTATATAAGCAGACTAAATTAGACTGCATTATACAGTATATGTGTTGATAACTTTGAATCAGAAAATATCTACCATTCATATAGGCTTCGATAACTTTCCGCCACGCTAAGATATGTCAACTGTTATAAATTATAAATATAAAGGTGAGATGTGTGTGTGTGCGTGTGTGCGTGTGTGCGTGTGTGTGTGTGTGTGTGTGTGTGTGTGTGTGTATCCAGTCAGAAGTCCAACACTCCTTAGTAAAGACTCATAAATGCATGTTTCTTGGTTGGGGTTGCACTAGATTAATAATATCTATAAAAAAAAAAGACCAACTTTTTTTTATTAATGTTGTGTTAGTTGAACCAGGATACGTCTGGGATGCGTCGGTTTGCAAATCCTCTTATTTATTATATGCAGAAGGTGTGAAAGAGAGATTGATGAAAGGGATGTGGGACAACAGAAAAAAAAGAAATATAGAGATGTAAATTGAGAAGAGTAGTTATTAGGTTTTCGGTAAAAAAAAAAAAGTGCTACCACAAAAATCATGTTTTTTTTTTAAATTTAATTTTCACCCCAAACAAGGCACAGCGCCACTTTGAAGTAGGGAGCTATATCGAGGACATAATTTGCAGGGGCACTATGAAGGGAATTGAGAAGCAAGATGTTTGTTTGCTTATCTATAAATATTTCCTAATATGTTGTATTTTTACGGGCCCTGCTAGTAGATTATAATGTTTGTCGGGTTTGTATTACTGTACTTTTATTTTTTACTGATATATTTTTTGTGTTTTTTATTCAATGTAACATATTTATTCAGCTCGAACACCATACAGTGTTTACCGATGTATTCGAAAATTCAAGATGGCGTCTCACACCCTCTTTAACACCGTAAGTATGGAAAAAGGTATTATAAATAAAAAACTATACAAAATACTATTAAAAAACCCGCCGAATATATGTCAACCTATGTCACGGTAACATATATTGAGCGAGATTTTAACAGTATTTTATCGGATTTTTTATTTATAACATCTTTTCCCACAATTACCGTGTTAAAGAGAGAATAAGACGCCATCTTGAATGTTCCAATACATCGGTAAACACTGTATGGTTTTCGAGCTGAATAAACATGTTACATTGAATAAAAACACGAAAAATATATCCAGTTTGGTAGAAAAGTAACTTATCTTGCCTTTGATAACATTTATTTGCTATATATTTGTTTTTTGACAACTTTTTCGAATTTATGTGTACAGTAATACAAACCCTGTTTGTCAATAATGTAATAAGTTCGCAATAAAAGCTGTTATTATTTTAGAGATGGATTAAAAACATCTAATACTAGTATTACTAATCTAACGTCTTTAAAAAAGAAATTACAGTTAAAGGGTAAAAACTACTCCAAGCAACTACATCCACCAGTTTTCTTTCCTTTTTTTTTTTTCAAAACAAGCAAAATAAATCTTGTGTGTATGTCCTTAACAAGAATAAATTTGATAAAATTCACTTCGTCAAACAAATTGCAGACAGAACAAATTGATAAACGTAGCCAAATAAAACTATTTCTGGAATCGATTTTTTCCCATCTGGACAAAGGAATAATATTGTCACAGTAAGTCTACGTTAAAGAGTCGTTAAGTTTTTAAGTTATTCACGACGCAATGGTAATCATATGTCGAATAGAAATTGTGTTGATGATTGTTCATTTTTTATACAAAATAAATGCCAGTCTCTTATGTATTCCCGCTTGTATTTCTGCTGTGCTTAAAGAAATAGAATAACACAATGGCGTATAATAGTGACATAATATATCTTGATTTCTTGTGTGTATATATATATATATATATATATATATATATATATATATATATATATATATATATATGTGTGGGTGTGTGTGTGGGTGTGTGTGTGTGTGTGTGTGTGTAGTCATCGACATACAGTCCTGTTTCGTTGCATCACAACTCATCACTGCCGCTAGAGTAGCACTTCTCGCAACCCGAGGATTGAATCTAGAACAATCGCGTTCGACCCATGGGAGCGGCGCACGTAAATTTTTTCGCCAAATGTCTTTTTAAACAAATATTTGTCCACCACTTTACAGTGCTCTAACCACTTGTTCATAAACAAAGGGCGACCGTCGCATTTTTCAGCCAATTATGTTGAGGGTGAGATTACTGACGGCAGTGCTCTACCCAAAAAGGAGGGGCTTTAAATATTGGCAATCATCAATATATATATATATATATATATATATATATATATATATATATATATATATATATATATATATATATATATATATATATATATATAATTATGGTAACAAATGTTCACTCATATGTATTTTATATAATGTTATATCAATCATATAATTATATATATATATATTAATTAGATAATGTTATATTGATTATAAAATGATTATATATCGATTATATAATGTTATGAATTGAATTTAAGAAAAATCTTAATGCTGCAATATTTTAAGTTATAGAGTTATTATAATTTTTACTAGAGTATGTTGCCCCTTTCTTTTCCAGTTTTAGCATCTAGTCCTTTACTTTTCTATGTTTAAGCTTAACAAAATTCCTTCCATGCTCGCATTTTTTAATTGTAATCCATGTGTTGTCCAGGCTTCCAATAAATTCGCTTGTTCTTTGTTTAATTTAAGTCTTATTTTTTGTCCGCATAAACACATACGCAATAACAATGTACGGTACTCGACTGCGTTCATTAAAATTCCCCCAATGATGTCCTTTACATGTTTTTATTCTACTAGCGTCGATTGTTACTTCTCTTACTGCGACATCAGATAATTAGTAGCAACAGTAGTCGCTGAGTGACGTAGTTGATTATGGAAACCAGTTATAAAAAAACGTCGCTTACATCCTTACATGTTTTTACGATTTGGAACTCCAGAGAATTTATTAAAACTTTTGATTTACTGAACGAAAATTGAAAAAAAAAATCACAATATAGCGGAGAAGTCGATCTATAAACTAATAATTGTTTGAATTTAAGTTGAAAATGAGGTAGTGGTTAACCGCTACCTCATTTTCAACTTTACCATATATTCAAACACAGTAGTGTTTGACTGATATATATATATATATATATATATATATATATATATATATATATATATATATATATATATATATATAATTATTCATCCACACACAGTACAGTTCCGCTGCTCTTCAGTGCGGCTAGACACGCAACTACCACAAGCCAGGATCGAAACCCGGCCGCCCAAACGACAGTCGAAGCTTCTAACCGTTGCTCTACTCTGCTGCTGCTATGCGGGCAGTGAATTAACAATGTTTTGACATTGTCCAAATACCTAAACTCAATTTTTTTACACAAAAAGCATCGTATCATACGCTAATGGTAATTTGTATATCACTTTCCAATATCTACATATATATAATATACATATAATTATGGTATCCAAAGGTGCATCTAAGAAGGCAAAACTTTTCGAGATAAGAAAAAGCTCAGCGCTATCATGGACGGCAGAACACCATAGTATTACATGAAAGATGAGGAATACAAGTTATATATAACTTTATTATACCATAAGTAGAATAAGGATAAGTTAAAAGGAAGTTTAAGAAAAAGATATTTAGGTCATGGAATTGAGAAGTTAAAAGCGGAAAAGCGAAAGGGTGCACAATGTAAATATAGAGAAAAAATCGCTTAATGACATTTAGAAATGAAATGCCAATGAGGAAATTAGATACAATGGACAATAGTGATTAAAGGCGTGGCAAACATATAAGGGCATATCAGAAGTGTTGTTTATATGTAGATACTTTTTTTAAAGTAGGACACTATGTAATAGATTGGATCCTTAATAATAGGCAGTAATTAAATAAGAAAAAAAATGATCGGGAGGATAGAAGAGAAAGTAGACCAAGAAAGGAGATAGAAACATCTAATATGGGATATAGAAATACATATATAAATAGATTTAAAAAAAGATTGACAGATTTAGCGCCAATTCCCGGTGGTCTTCCCCCGTAAGATTGAAGTATTTGCCCGGGTAATACCTTTCATGTCCACTCTTCTAGGTCTTCCCAACCGGATTTCTGCCGGACTAAATTCATTACTAACTACCTGAAGCGCCCCTACCCGGGAATGCTACCTAAGCTATCCAGGCAAATGTTTGCTAAACTAGAATATTCTCTCTTCGGGGGCGTTGGCTTTACCCCCCCCCATGTTCTATTCGATATTGTATCACATATTTCTGCCGAGGAGATAATGTCAATAGCTGATTAACTTTGGTAAAATAAAGATATAAACGTGGGAGCAGTTTTGCTCGGTATCTGAATAATTCCTCGTTACCATAATTTAGGCATTTAGCCCGATTAGTTTAAACCAAGCAAATACCAATCTCATTCCATTCCGGACGTGTCCAACTCATTCCCACGTAGTGTTTATTTGTGACGACTTGTTTATATCAAACTTCGGACAACTGATGCGAGGGCAGTCCGAAATCGATTTATTTGATAACCTTATTTGAGCAATACTGACCGCTGGAAGTAAACACAAGGTAGAGAGTTGGTTAGTCGTTGGTCAGTCGTTGCCTGTTTGGAGAAGGCCTTCTACGGACAATTATCAAACATGCCAACCTATTTTCTATTATATCTACATGCATTCCTGAAGGGTGTGAACTGTACTTGATTGTCTTGTCCTCCTCATGGCAAATCTTCTTATCCTTCCTGTACCTCAACACAGGCTTGTTCTACTTTCGTTTCAAATCCTTGCTATTACAACGAACAGTATGAGGTTATTAAAGTAAATACGAAAGAACGCACTGGCATCTTAACGGGTGTTAACAAATAACACATCAAATTAATGAATATGACGCAAACTATATGTAAGTACCAATGCGTCTCTTTTTTAGATGACTAATGTTAATTTTTGTTTCTTGGATTATTGGGCTATTGTTCTCATCTGGCATTTTCGCTTCACAACGTTTCGACCGACTTAACTTATAATCTTCTGGTTGTTCGTTTTTTTTTTTTGTTTTTTTTTTAAGTTGCTAATATATATTTTTTCGTCGTATAAATCGGCACTGAATAAAAGGACCGGCGCATTTTTTCATCCAAAGGGATATCTTGTTCGTAAGTTCTTGAAAGAGCCCCTGTTGAGCCGGATGAAAGTGATAAGTATAACTTAAGTTCTCTCTGCTTTTGTCTTTTTTTTTTACATAGGCACCATCATTTATAAATGGCCCTGTGGCCACTCCGGGATGAGGGTTAAAGACTGTACAGTAGTTAATTGGACACTATAGTAATCGTTAGTAATGGAAATTTGGTAAATTTGTTAAATTAAGTGGAACGGCTCATCAAGAACTTGTTTGCATTGGACTTGAAGACAACCATATTGTAGTCAGCTGGAAAGCAGGAAAAACGAAGCCAGTTCCCAGGCGTGCAGTTCTAAGAAAGACGGTTTGTTCATGGATGCACGTTTAGGTTTAGGCACAGATAACTAATGGGGGAATTATTGATAGTTTTTTTTCAGCTAGACGAGTGTTTCTTGTGAAAGTTGGGCGAGCAGGAAGCATAGATTGAAACTCAGTCGAGCACTTCCCATGAAAATAACGATAAAGCAAAAACAAACTCGCAACATATTTTCTGTGCGAAAAATGTTGAAGGGAAGAGAAAAGGACATGTCCTGCGAGGCTACGAAATCTATTTTGAACTCTATCAAGGCAGGGTAAGTCCTTTCTAGCAGTTTCTGCCCAGGTGTTGCAACATTACTCCATCGTTAGCCGTACCTAGCTTTTATATAGATAGAGAATTGCATCACCAGTGATATATCTACTGGATCGATAGAAGGATCCCACCATTTTCCCTGCGGCCATGGCAACGGATTTGATGCATGTACTCCATTTCAGATCCGGAGTAAAGATCAAGTCCAGAAGCTTGTCAAGACATCAGGTCTCCCCAACGAGAGCCATTCATTTCAATTGATGTCAGGTGATTCTAAGGTGATTTTAAAAACTCCTAACGAAATAGCCCGTAAAATTGTGTTAAAAATGTTTGCCTAACAATTTTCTTCGAACATGCGTTGTTCTTTAACCTCGAATATTCTATTATTATTATTATTGTTATTATTATTGTTATTATTATTATTATTATTATTATTATTATTATTATTATTATTATTATTATTATTATGTGCTCACATGGAGCTTTCACACAAGTCAACAAACGATCTGATTGGAAACCTGTAGTGTTCTCTGGAAGCTGAATGACAATAAGTCTCCCCAGACGTCCAGCTCTCTCCACCTCCTTCGATAGCATTTGCAAATGTGTTTGCATCATCGCAACAGCCGCTTACCATTGATTTCTCGCTGGTAGTGGGCATTGGTTTATACTGGAATTTGAGTGGCACTCAGCCTCCTCAAGGTTCCAGTTATCTTTGCGCTTGTTCAGTCGAGGTCTGGTTGGCGCTCGCTCCTCAGTCTTTCAGTCCTTATTGACCCCTCTTGGCCCTTTGGTATCCCTGTTTATTGGGGGGGACGGTGATAAAACAATGGGGGATGCATGATGGGGGGTGTAAAACTTGTAGATATGCAGTTTCGCTGTTCTTCATTCCCTGTAACGCTTATTTGTTATATTGTCTT
Source organism: Euprymna scolopes (assembly GCF_053919585.1). Taxonomy (NCBI): domain Eukaryota; kingdom Metazoa; phylum Mollusca; class Cephalopoda; order Sepiida; family Sepiolidae; genus Euprymna; species Euprymna scolopes. The sequence goes on from NC_136515.1 coordinate 61,761,055, forward strand.
GTATTATTATTATTATTATTATTATTATTATTATTATTATTATTATTATTATTATTATTGTATTTTTTGAAAATGCTTCCATTAGATTTATTTTTTAAAGCTTTTTTTTCATCTATTACTTAATTTAATATAAAATGTTTTATACGTTTAAATATATTTTCTTCTATCGATCTAAACTTTTTGGAAACAAGTGAATTGCTAAGTATTTTTTAGAGTTTTTTTTTTAAATAAATATATGCATTTACGTAGAAAAAATATCAAAATCCGCATGAATTTTATTTTATTCTTTTTGTAAGATTTTTTACATTAACGGATTGCTTTCTCAATATAAAAAATTGCAATTGTATAGATGTTCGATCATTCATTTTTATGAAATTTTTTTATTTATTATACACAGAAGTAATAGCAATAAAAGAAGCAGTAACAACAGTAATAGTAGTTGTATTATGATTATTACTATTATTATTATTATTATTATTATTATTATTATTATTAATATTATTATTGTCATTGTTATTTTTATTATTATTATTATTATTATTATTATTGCTGTTGTTATTATTGTTGTTATTATTATTATTAGTGTTATTATTATTAGTGTTATTATTATTATTTTTATTGTTGTTTTTATTATTATTATTATTGTTCTTATTATTATTGTTATTATTATTATTGTTATTATTATTAGTATTATTATTGATGTCGCTGTTATTTTTCTTCTTATTATTATTGTTGTTATTATTATTGTTGTTGTTATTATTATTAGTGGTATTATTATTAGTGTTAATATTATTTTTTTTATTTTTCTTCTTATTATTATTGTTTTTATTATTATTATTGTTATTATTATTATTATTATTGATGTCGATGTTATTTTTATTATTATTATTATCATTATTGTTGTTATTATTATTATTGTTGTTATTATTATTATTATTCATGTTATTATTATTAGTGGTATTATTATTATTGTTGTTATTATTATTATTAGAGTTGTTATTATTGTTATTATTATTATTGTTATTAGTATTATTGTTATTATTATTATTATCATTATTATTATTATTATTATTATTATTATTATTATTATTATTATTATTATTATTATTATTGATGTTGCTGTTTTCGTTATTATTTTTTATAAATAATTTAAGTAGTGGATGTATTTATGTAAGAAAATGAAGGGTGTGAAAAATTCAAAATCTTTCTACGTCACTAGCTAATTAATTTGTCTTGGTATAAAATATTAATTTATTGATGCTGCCTACTTATTTTTAGCGTGACGATCTGCAAGATTATTCTCATGTTTTCCTTATTTTGATTTCTTTATTACGTACCTAAGTAGTATGTCTTTTTCCGTGTTTAAATTATAATAAAAAAAATGTCAAAAATAAATCTTTAAAATAACACACATATCTGTATGTACACGTATGATAAACATATTTTTTTTCTGGGATTTATTTTAATTAAAAATTCGCCGCCTTAAAAAAGCATCATTTATGTACTTGCCAGTTTGTGTATCAGAAACCTATTGTCACTCGAACTTCTAAAATTAAGAGTTTGGAAGAAAGCAGGTCTTTTCACTTAGCTCAATATAGATACATATTCTTTAATACTTATGATAATTTTTTATAATATTTACGTGAAGATCATTAGTTCTAATCGTTTACTGTCAGCAAACGACCACCATAATAAGAATACACACTTTTATAATAAAAAGAAACTAAACCGTTTCTTCTGTAAAAGTTGAGTTCAATATGTTTGATTTATCTTATAGTGGTTAATATTCATATTAACTACTGTACAATAATTAAAATATATGAAGCTATAGTCTCAACAAAGAATCTCGTTATATGACCGAGGAAAGCTGCACATGCATAATGAATGTTGTCATGACAACATCGCGTTGTTTTCATTGTTTTTACTCTCGAGTATATGTACGCCAAAGTTAGACACAATTAATCAACCGGGAACCACATCGCTTTAAATAAAAAAAAAAACTCATAAAATATCAATGGATATATACCTGAGAATCAAAATAAAAAAAACGGACATGCTGTTGTCATAGCCCTGACAATGAACAAGCCAATGTTTGGAAATGCACTTTTGAAGTAAATACTTAAATTTATACTTTTGTATATCAATTTTATGTGAGTAAATGAAGTAGCTATATATATACATATATATATATATATATATATATATATATATACATATATATATATCATACTAAAATATCTGCGTCCTGTTAGGTATGTGCAATTAGTATATAATTAAAATCTTTAACATTATATCCCTTTTGGCATTTTGGGGTACTGTTCCACTGACACGTCATGATTTCCTAAAACAATATATAATGTGCCCCCGTAAACACATTGTGAGCTAGAATGCATTCCACATGATTCAGAACAACTCATTAATTGACTGAAGCTCATTTTTTTTCATATATTAGATTTTTCTATCTATATTTTCTGCTTGGCTCACCTCTAAAATCTAGTTTACAATAAATTAATGTGTTTATGTTACCCGCTTTTTACTGGTAATACATATTCTGACGTGCATAAAAGTTGATACATACATATTGGTATTAATATTATATTGTAGTTTACAATTGCGTATATTAGTTAAACACTACACCATTGTAATTTCCTTAATTTTATATTATATATATGCATATATATATATATTTATATAATTTATTTGTTAATTACTTCTATAAAAACAGCAATTAATCCAATCGTGGTGTTCCCTAGAGTATATATTCTAAATGTTCATGATGGGTTAGTTTATTAGTTTAATTAGACTGCAATGTATAGTTATGCTTTAAAGTTTTTGCACAAACTAATTACACGGTTGAACACTCTATAACTTGAACATTTGGCTATAATTGTGATTAACAAAACCTGATGACGGATGGGTAAGCTTAAACTTGATTATTTAAGTAAATACATTCCAACGGCAAATAATACTTGCTACATAAAACGCTTATAAATCGGATGAATGACACAAATATTTCATCCTCATTCATTGAAAAATCAAAAACCTTCAGACATATCGAAACACTGAATTTGTATAATAACCATGACTGTAGTAGTAATGGTGTTCCTGCCTTTATTAATAATACTTTGATGACCTTTTTTTACATAGGCATCACCACTTATCAAGGCCAGAGGCCACTCGAAGGCAAGCGTTAATGAGTGTACAGTAGACAATTGGGCAATATAGTACTCGTTAGTAAAAGAAATTCGGTAAATTTGCTAACTTATATTGAATGGCTCATCAAAAACTTGTTTACGTTAAACTTGAAGACAACCATATTGTAGTAAGCTGGAAAGCAGGAAAACGGAAGAAAATTCCATACGCGTGCAGTTCTCAGAAATAGTAAACGAAAGTCAACGGTCGGAATAATGTATTTACGCTAAAGATGGCCGTTATTGTTTATTCCCTAAAAGGATTCAAAATGTATTCTTAAAATGACTTTACAATATTTACAAACAAAAATATATTTACAAGTATTTTCATACCTACAGATACAAGTACTAGCCTTACGTAATCATCAGTGAGTGATGTAATTGTTACTGCGTTTCGGATGATTCGATGTGAGTCAAAAAGCTATTCTTGACATCATAGTTGAGCATTTAACTGAAGACCACCAGCGAAAAACTCAAGAGTTTAACGAAATTAAGCGCATTTCATTCCCATAACGTCTGAATTCATAGCAAACATTCAGAGAGTGCATAACGACAAGAAGTCGCAATGATATTTTCGCTCTAAAATAAAAATAGTTTTTTTCATTCTCCAATGAGTGTTTTGTTTTTGCATAATTGGTTGCAATAATATATCGATTAATTTATTTAATTTGGCAACTTTCACTATTTTGCTAACTGATACATATTTTACCGCTATAGTTGGATGCAAGTTATCTATGTTTTATTATAAAATACTTAATTATGCACAAATGACTGCGACCACGAACCATGCGAGTTGCCCGGAACGAACTCAACCGTCTCAACAATAGAAGGAACTCTTTCGAGCCAGATTTTATCTAAAAGACAGTCGCTTCCTTTTATCATGACAACAAAACTGACAAGATCAATATGATTGTTTTTAGACTTTAAGTGTCAGGAATCAAATTCTTTAATATTGCATTTTTTGTTTGTTTGTTTTCCTTTATTTTCTCTATTTCCATCTTTTTATCTAGCTCTCCTCCTCCTCCTCATATTCCTCCTCCTTTTCCTCTATCTTTCTCCTAACTTCCTTACTAATTTCTGTTTTTGTTTTAGTTTCACTTTCTTAATACTCTCTCTATTTTCTCTGTTAGTCTTTTCATCTCTTGCTCTTTTACTTTCTTGGTCAATTCTAGCTGCGCAGCTCTTTATGCGGCATTCCGGATTTTAAACTCAAACTTCTTTTTTTTTTATCACCCGTCCACAAATTGATCTGATTTGAGCTACGTCGGTGCATCAGCTTAGATTCTCAGGCTTTAGAGTAAAACACCATTTTTTTTTTGCCTGAGCGTGCAGATCAAGTGATGTAAAATATACTAGATGGGTTTATTCGTCTAAATCTCTACTCTTTATCTGCCAGTCCGTCATACTTAAAATTTAAATATCCTTTTCATGTCAGTATTCCATGCTTAAGGTTTAAATGCCTTTTTCAAACTTTATTATTATTCCATGTGTTAATCATGTTTTATTTGGAAATATTATTTTCGGTCAGCGTCTTGCTGATTTTAATTATGAATCCTGAGTGGCTTCCGGGCCTTGATAAGTTGTGACCACCGTGTAACAAAAGAAGATATCCGTTGATATCTTATATACTTTAATATAGATCGATGTAATTCTCGGTATATTCACTGTGTCTTACTGTGTCGGATATATACTCGAGAGTCTAAACAATGAAAATAATATGCTGTTGTCATAGCTCTAATTATTAAATACGAGTTTCATTCAGTGTGGCACGCGTAAATCCGGAAGAACACATTTCTGAATTTGTTTAGACCTTAGTTTTAAATATAATTTCCCTAAGATTGTCAAGGTTAAGTTTGAAATATAATTTCCTTATGTATGTCAGGTGATGTTTAAAAAAATAATTACCTAATATGTCACGATTAGGTTGATCATAAAATGTTCTTCATTCTGTCACGGTTATTTTATTAAAAATAAATCTAGCTATTTAAAATGCGTTTATTTGAAACAGACTGTTACATAACTTTTGGAATGTGATTTTCTTTCAGGAGTTTAGCCGTTATTCTGAAATATATTTGTAATATAATTCCTCTTGTTTCTCACAAAAAACGTTTGAAATTCCATTTTACTCCGTTACGATAAGGTTTAAAATACAATTTTCTGTCAGTTATTTGGACGTCAGTTAAGAATATAAAATCCCGTTCAGACTATTCCCTTTCTGTTTAAAATACTACTTTTTCATTCTTTTATGCTGGATTTTAAATATCATATCTAGCTCGTGTATGTTTGAAATACATGTTCTTTCAATCTGACAGAAAAAGTATGAAATATAATTTCTTTCAATCTGTCCTTAAAAATAAAATTTATTTGAAATTGCATTTTCGGTAATTTTTCATTATTTTGCGGCTAAAGTTTAAAAAGTAATGAAAACGAGTAAAGGTTAGCTTGTGTTTTATCGCGTACTGCGCACATAAAATGGGCGTATCTAAAAGAAAAACAAAACTGACTGTTTCCGTTTTTATCTTTAACCGCGAGTATTTCAGCTCATATCAAATATCTTATGTTTTCCAAGGTTTAGGAATTCTGATTTTTCTCACTTTTTAAAAAATAGCTTTTAATTTTCTACTGTTTTTATTGCTTTGTTCTATTTAACTCTTTTATCATTTTCGTTAGAATTTTTTTTTCTATTTTAGAATTTGATTGGTTTAAATATGATTCCAGCTGTCAGACGTAAATCTCCATTGTTCGCAAAAGAATACACACATATGTACAGCTATATAAGCACACACACACTCACACACACATACACTCACACGTGTATATATATATATATATATATATATATATATATATATATATATATACTGGCAAAAGTACCCGTCGTTGACTGGGTTCAAAAACAGCCTACAGAAAATCGACTCTGATTTATGAAAGTATGATAGGTTATGAAAAGGAAGGGTTGTAAAGAGATAGCTTCGAATTTGGGGGTATCAAAATCCAAGCAAAATATGATGAAAGTAAAAATAAAATAGATAAACCCCATAATTTATTATAGCATACTTGTTCACACTGAAACACTTGAAACAATATTATGTGGATATATATTAAAATACCTTGTTAAACTTTGTGACATATTTCCATTCTATGGAGGTCAGGCGGGAACGAACACCCCATAATTTTATTATACCATATTTCTTCAAACTGAAACATAATTATCAAAGTATACTTACGCAGATTGATATGAAAAATCTTTATTAAAGCTTGTGCCTATTTCCATTCTATGGAGATCATGATCGAACGCAGACCCCACAATTTTATTATACCATCTCTATTTAAGTTAAAACGTACTTATCAAAGTATTATTATGTACATCTATATCAAAAACATTATAAACGTTTTTTTTTTTAATTCTCCAATTTTTATCTCCATATTTTGTGGACCAGCGCGAACGCAGACCCTAAACCTTTAATGAACCACCGTTCTGCCAGATCAAACATACCCATTCCTGTGTCTCGATACATCTTCTATCATTATAATTAATCAGTTGTTTTTTTTTTAATATTCAACCATATAGGAGCCTATTCGTGAAAAGACAGACAGACACACCCACCCACACACAGACTGCCAGCTTTATATTATATATATATATATATATATATATATATATATATATATATATATATATATATATAATGCTGCCAGTCGGTGTGTGGGTGTGGGTATATATATATATATATATATATATATATATGCATATATATATATATAATATAAAACTGAATGTCTTCATAATAATATATAAACTGCATATTCTATATTTGTTTGTTTCTTTGCTTGTCTCTCCGTATTTTGATATTACATGGGAAATAATTACATTGACAACTCTTAACGTTAATATTTTTCTTAACGCGTAATCAACAATATTTGAGGTATAGGAAAGTTTACTAAAAATGCTGATGCATTCTAACGAGTGTAATCACTCCTCTAAAAAAGAAATAACAACATTTTTTTAACTAATTCTAACGTAAATATTTCGTTTAAAAATTCAATCGCCCCATGCAAGGAACGCTATATATGCCTGGAAATCTAACGGCTATTTTCTTCGTCCATAAATGGAAGATACACATACAAGAAATATTCTTTCTAATATTGTACTTTGATTTTTTTTTTCAAATAAATCGTACAGATAAAATCTTGTGAAAATAAACAAAAAACGTTTTCCGACGTATACATTTGGTTCCTTCTTTTTAAACTCTCTATAACGTTAACATATTATTTCATAATTTTCATTATAAATATATGTTAGTATTGGGACGATTATTCGGAATCAGAATCGAAAAAATCGAAAGAATTAGGGGTATCGGAATCGGTACCGGTGTTGGAATCGGAAAAATTGATGCCTTTTTATGATGCCAAAACGATTCTTTTAATTGTCTTTTTTATTTGATTTTGTCTAAAGTAAAATCTTTCATTGCGGTAATAATGATAAAATAATAAATATTTTTGGTTTTAAAAAATCAGTGAAGAAAAAAACAAAGATCATCATCCACAAGTGCATTTTGAAGTTTTAGGAAAACCGGGAAAACCAACAATTTATAGTGTTATAATTCGAGATTTACAAACAATCGTGATTGGAATCGATAATTGGATCGGAAACGGGAATTTAACACGGAATCGGGAAAAATATTTAAATCCTCTCCCTACTTTCACACACACACACACACACACACACACACACACACACACACACACACACACACATATATATATATATATATATATATATATATATATACGTGTAAATATATGTATGCGTGCGCGTGTATATGAAAATATCAAAATGGAAAATACAAAATTGGCTATAGATCCACCTACGTTTAGTCTTTATTTCACGACCACCTCGGTGTTCTCCATTTGAGAAAAACACACCCACACGCACACACACACACACAAAGACCAACGCACGCACACAAGCACACACACACGCACACACATACACACATATATGTATGTGTATATATATATATATATATATATATATATATATATATATATATATATATATATATATATATATATACAAAAAAAAATTACAATAAGTTTACCAAGGTAATCAAAATGGTAAACTTACAATATATTATAAATATTAAGGAGTTTATATTTATAAGTAAAGTAATCTCAACCAGATGTAAAAGCTCAATAAAACCGAACGGAAACAGAGCTTATAATTTGAACAAATGATTAATAAAGCATGGTAAAAGACATCTTGAAAAAGAGTTAAACACATATGTAATTTTAAAAAGGAAGCACAAGATAAGTGGATAGTCCTTAATCCGCGGAGTTACGAAGAAATACTCTCCTTCTCATCAGAGGGCAGGAATTAGCAAAATGCGGGATCGGATTTTGCATGTAAAAGTATTTAAAGAAACTACAAGTAAGTCACAGATCTTACTTGGTTACAACACGAGTGAGGTAAGGGGAATAGGAGGTAAAAGAAAAATGATAAAAAGATTTCACATGAATGGATAGTCCGGTGAAGGGTAAAAAATCCAAGAATGGTAAAATCCAAACACGGTCGAATCAAAAATTTCCAATCCAACAGGTAAGTTCCAAATGGTCCAAAATGATCCAAAAGGCAGGATTCCTTGGAAAAAAAATCACAAATGGAATGAGTTCTTAATCATTAAAAGAAAAGTTCAAATGTACACAGAAATAGAATCAAGTAAATGAATAAATAATTCACTTGATAATATATATATATATATATATATATATATATATATATATATATATATATATATATATATATATATATATATACATAAGCTTTTTTTAGGGTAAAGAGAGTTTTTTGACTTCGGAGGATGTTGCCACCATGATGAGTTGTAGACGACCGAGCACGTGTCACTGGATAATTAAAAACAATATATATATATATATATATATATATATATATATATATATATATACATATATATATATATATATATATATATATATATATATGTGTATATAAACGATATTATTTAGAGGGGAAACACTCGTAAAATAACCCATTTTTTAGTCACTCTCTTCCTCTCTCCGCTACTCTATGTTTCTCCCTCACTCTTTCTCTCTCTTTTTATCTATCTCGCTTTCCCGATGTAAGCAAAACTTATTCATAGACTTCATGAGAAGAAAGATAACAAATTCATGTGATTAGAATGATCCTGAAGAATAATAACCTTCTTACTCTTTAAAGAAAAATCATGGGAATGTTTGTTGTTGTGTTGAATAGCACTAATTTGGCGTGGAGTTTACAACCTTAAATATATTATATGGTAAATATGTTTAAATTTCCAAGAAAATTAACAGTAACTCGTGATGAGAGAGATCTCTGTTTTAAGGTTTTAAGCCTAAAGAACTAATGTCTCATGTATTGGAATAAAATGTAAACACGGACGGCATGGGTGGGAGGGGGAAGTATTGTGACCAAACATTTATCAAAGTTATTGGTTTGAAAATGACTTACTTAAAATTATTCGAAGAATTTATTATAACGAATGAAAGCCACTGAGAATATGTACAAAACCTGAATCATATTTGCGCTAGTATTCTGAAAAAATATTAAATTTGTGTGTGGCGTCTGTGTTCTAGAAAAAAGTTTTATTTTATTATATATAGAGAGAAAGACGTGGAAGGGGTCTATGCTTTAACAATTAAGTAGAAATGTCCTCCCCTTGTAAGTAAATTTATATCTTGCAATCACTTTAAATTTTACGGCCAGATATCATCTTGAGTAATAATATCATTGTAAAATCATTTGTTTTATTTTAACATAAAACATTTGTTTCGGGTATATAAATATATATATATATATATATATATGTATATATATGCATATATATATAAGGATATACATGTATATATGTATGTATATATACATATATATATATATATATATATATATATATATATATATATATATATATGAGAATATTGGAAATAGTATTTCGACAAAATAGAGAAATAAAAAGGAACAAAGTTAATTAAGTGTTCATCAACGTTTATCAACGTCTTGAAATAAAGAGAAAACGCTGAAGAACACATAATTTAGTTTGTTCCTATTTCCCTCTCTCTCTCTCTCTATCTCTCTCTTCGTATATATATATGTATATATATATGTATATATATATATATATATATATATATATATAAGAACAACTAGCTAATAAAACATGTTAAAACACTTTGAAAAAGAGTTAAACACATATTTAATATGATCTATGACTTACTTGTAGTTTCATTAAATATTTTGCAAGCAAAATCTGATCCCGCATTTTGCTAAATCCTGCCCTCTGATGGTTAGTTCCTCGGAACTCCGTTGATTAAGGACTATCCTCTTATTTTGTGCTTCCGTTATAAAATTACAATATTTTTTAAACTCTTTTTCAAAGTGTTATTTTTACATGTTTTATAAACTACTTGTTCTTATTATAATCTCTATTTCTAACTGGGTTTCATCGGGGTTTTACATCTGGTTGAGATTACTTAATAAATATTAACTCTTTAATATTTATAATACACTTTAGTTTTGCCTTCTTGGAGTATTTTGGTAAACTTAAATGTAAGTCTTCCTTCATTATATATATATATATATATATATATATATATATATATATATATATATATATATATATATATATAGTAATTTATGTTGAGGATCCTCAACATATATAAACACAAGGAGCAACCACAGAATTCGCGCATAAGCTTGACGAATCCTATAGTGGATGAAACGCAGAATATTCAGTGTAGCTTAATCGCCATATATATTTTATAAATTACTAACTAGCTCTACCTACGTATTGAGCACTTTTGAAGTAAATACTTAAAGTTTACGCATATTAAATTTTCGTACATTAAATTTATGTGAGTAAATGAAGTAGTTATATATATATATATACAAAGAAATCATCCGCGACTAACAGATTGAGAAGGAAATCGAATAATAGAGATCAAAATTCATTCAGCACTAAGCGTGCAATACAGATTTAGTGGCGCCGAACTGTTGTTGCTTAGTATAGTAACATTGATATAATTTTGGAAAACAGATAATGTGTGGAGACTTTTTTTCTGGATGGGTATTTAAATATAGCGTAAGTGCTGTGTAGTGTGGTTTATATAAAGTTGAGTGAGTTCGATCTTTAATAAGGGTGTGTTACTGTATGTAAGAGTTAAGAGTATAACTCTTATGTCCAAAATATTTTTGAGGGTTTTTTACCAGTTCAGTACTGATGAATTCGCTTTGAACATCATTCTCTTTTATTTTATGATTCGCTTATGATGCTTTTGACTTTTAAAGTGTTTAATAAGCAATTTAACTGCACTGCGATGAAACCATGGAAGATCTGTGACGATTGTTATGTACAGTTTGTACATACTTTGTGCTTAAGCTCTCAGATTGGCAATCGATAATGTTATTGATTTTTTAGGTATCTGTACGTCTTATAAATACATATATATATATATATATATATATATGTGTGTGTGTGTGTGTGTGTGTGTGTGTGTGTGAGCGTGTGTATTCGTGTGTCATTTTGGGGTTATGCTTTTATTTGGCCGATGTGTATCGTATCGTTTCATGATCTCCGCGCGTAGTAATTAAATACATTCTTCAGCCTTCCAAAAGACGGTCATCTGAAGTCTTCGGCCTTTTTCACGATCATTTCCTGGCATTTGCCAGACACGTGCTGCAATCAAAGGCCCGACCATTCTTCAACTGGTCACTCTGAAACGTTCGGCCTTGATCAGGATGAAAATGCAACAGCATATTAAGACGGCGTATTAGGTAGAGCAATGAAATCGAACTGCGCAATTCAACGCATTGTGCATTTTCCTATATTATCACACATTATCTCGTCTTACAGATCTTTACTCATACTGAAACGTTAACACAGCGGATCCCAATGAAATAAAATGAACCATGGCATAAGTAGAAATGTTTAATTTCGTGTTTGCTTCTGCTAGACAAGTTGGTGCATTGCGAATCGCCGTTCTGTAATAGTAATCGGATAACTTGTATGGGGTCGTGTTCGCACAACATAACTTCTTACTCCCACGACAGATTTGCTAACATAATCTAGACGTGTTTGTGAGAACCAACTTCTAGATCTATCGTAGATAAATGCCAACAGTTGAAATAATTCAAATACCGTACTTTTCCACAGAGAATATATATATATGTATATATATATATATATATATATATATATATATATATATATATATATATACGTTTTATTTTTTATTACCGTATCTTTCTGTTAAGTTACATTATTGTTTCAGTTACCCGGCCGTTTTTTTGGCCGTCTGTAGCTTCCTCAGACTTTTACTGAAATGTTCGTTATGATGGGATGAAAGAGTGAATGATGTCAGGGGAGCGGTATTTGAATTATTTCAACTGTTGGCATTTATTAATATTACACAACGGCGATTCGCAATGCACCAACTTGTCTAGCAGAAGCAAACACGGAATTATATATATATATATATATATATATATATATATATATATATATATACACATATATATATATATATATATATATATATATATATATATATAAAGATTTTATCTAGTTAAGGTAAACACGATCACGAAATGTCGCTACAATACAATTACTGTTTCGATGTTAAAATAGTTCATCAGACTACAGAATCGTCTACTTTCATGAAGGCCACTCTTTTAATTTTAAGATTAAGAATCTGCCCTTTATAAAGGACAGCCGCTTAAGTCGCCTGATGAAAAGTTTTCGAGTGATTAGTCAACAACACGCTTTCTGGAAAATTTGAGCATTTTAAGTGATGTTTACTATGCATTTCTTGATGTTTGTTTAACTGCTGATCCCTTAACTGGGCTGATCTGTCTGTTTATTGGTATTTAAAGATATGGTAAGCTATTGTATTTACCATTTTAAACCATTCGATAGAGTGTAGCATTCTGGTCTGTTACATAAAATTCAAATTTATGGCATTGGTAGTGAAGCCTCTGGGATTATAAAGTCTTTTACTTCTGAGCGAAGCAGGAGAGTAAATCTTAATGGTGTTTTTTTTATCTATTCTTATTTATTATAAACGCCATATCATGGTTGTATTTTTGAACCAAGTCTGCTTATTCTCTATATTAATGATTTTCGATAAAATATTGTCAGCATAATTTTTATCTGTACTGGTAATACTACTTTCTATTCCGGTGTGGCTTCTCCTCCATCGTTCGGATCAGTCGAAATATGCAGCCAATCAAAAGTTGATTTGAAATAATTTGTTGACCTAAGTACGAAATTGTTTGTGTCGCTTTATCTTGTAAAGACCCGGCTTGTGTCAGTCAATCGTAAACGTGCCCCTTTTTTTCTGAGGAAAAAACGACTCTTAATCGTCTCAGTTTCTCTTTCGTTAGAGTCCATATATTATATCCATTGTATAAGTATTATTTTTCAAAGGAGTCACCATCTATCAAAGCGCGGAGGACACTAGTAGATACGGGTTAATAAGTGAACAATAGTCAATCAAAAAAAATCGCCTAGTAATCGTAAGTAGTAGGAATTTAGTAATTTGGATTACTTAAGAGGATGGATAATCAAGAACCTGCTTGCATTTCACGATCATATTGTAGTCAGTTGGAAAATTGCAACACGAGTTCCACAGGTCTAAGAAAGAAACTTTATGCATGAAATTTACCTTTAATTTAGGCAGAAAAAAAAATCGGGGTAAATTATTGACAGTAGTTTCAGTTAGACGAGTGTTTTTTCGTAAAAGAAAGGCTAGGGTGGACCAGTACGAGCACTTGTCATGAAAATAACGATAAAGGAGAGACAGGTTGAAACGTCCCTTCTGGGGAATGAGCTTGCAGTGAAACCGAGTAGAGCACCCCCACGTTACTACGAAGTCTTTTTGAACGCTGTCAAGGCAGGATAAGCTGCTTATACAGGATTACCCCCCCCCAAACGGGGCCCGACTAATTAGCCCCCGTTTCTTAGTGTTTTGTCCGAATAAAATGAAACTTTGGTCATAACTAATTTATTATATTCAAAACATCATATCAAAACACAAGGGTATTTGGCCCTTTTTTCCGTTCTAAAACATGTGTTCTAGATGCCCTCCATTAAGCTTTTGTTTTTGTTTTTGTTTTTTGAGGGGGGGAGTCACCCTCTAGCAAATGCTGCCCGGATCCGGCAACTGTACTTCATCCTTGGGCGTAGTTGGCTCTTATATAGGTAGAGATTTGCTTCATGCTTTGTCTTAAACGATTTCAACAACAAAATAATCGACATAAATCCTTTTCTTACTTTACAGATTAAAACCAAGGAATAAGAATTAAAAAAAAAATGTGGGCAGTTACTTACAAAAATTTTCAAATAATGTTGAGAACATATGAAAAATCGAGCTAAGAATAACGAGCACGTGGGAGTGAGAAAAAATATCAAAAGTGTCTACGTCTTGATAAAAAAACAATAGTCGAAAACAAAGAGTGTAATATCAATCAACAGATACTACACTTCACTCCACGCTGGATAGACAGGTAATTCATTTATTTTATCATACAAATAGATTTTCATTTATAATCCACCTTTTTATAAAATGCATGCTGGTATGATACCTATGTAACCTAATTGCCGTATCACCAATGCAAAACTGTCTTCTTTTTATATATATATATATATATATATATATATATATATATATATATATATATATATATATATATATATCTTATCGTCTCCACCGAAAGATTAAGATGTATTTTCAACCGTAGTAGAATTTATTGCGCTTCCGTATAAATTTAGCCGTCTACGCTAGGTATTCTGTCAAGTTTCTGGAGGCAGGAGTTGTTGTAAATGATCTCAGCGATGATTTTCCGTCACACACAAATAAAGAATACATACATTTTGAATGTATTAATACGCCTAAAACATTGACGGCCGGTATAAAGAGTTATTCGACCGCCTTCGTGATTAGTTTATGTCTCAGACGCGTTCGGCTATGGGTGCGAACAAGAATATCTTCAGAGATAATAATAAAAAAGATTCAAAATAAATAAATTAATATATATATATATATATTAATGAAGATATATTAATGAAGATATATTAAATGGGCACAAAGGCATATAAAGAAAGAAAAGCAATAAATATATACTTAAACTTATATGAAAATCAGAGACCTTCTCCGTTCCCAGTATATATATATATATATATATATATATATATATATATATATATATATATTATCTCATCTGCCTTTTTTCAATTGAACACCTTTAATACGTTATTAAAATTTATGACTATATATATATATATATATATATATATATCTTTTATCTTGTTCTTTTTAGATCTTCTATTGTTCCTCTTTTACGGAGCACGCTAATAAGTTAAATTCATGGGTTATCACACTTAAACACCTATAACTTGGTGTATAAAAATATATTGTGTACGGCATAATCACGTTGACAAATCGGTTCTCACTATATCACCGAAGTTAATGACGTTGAGCCTGGCTAGTACAACATGGGTGACCATTTTGGAATTATAGGGCCTGCATGTGATTTCTGCTTATCTCGGCATTGTTTCCAGTTGTCCTGAACCTACGTTTGCCACTGGTATTTAACAAGTTTGACTCAGGAAATGTGTGGTTGTAGATTGCGCAACTGTTGGCACACATATTTCACGCGAAGGATCCCTCACAATGGGTATGCATAGTCTGTCAAGACTGAATGAAACCTTACACACACACACACACACACATATATATATATATATATATATATATATATATATATATATATATAGAGAGAGAGAGAGAGAGAGAGAGAGAAATATAGATATATACATGGTTAAATATATTAAAGAATAAAAGAGCTATGCATTTAATGAGGTTTATCTAAAAGTGTTCAATATTAATTTTGGCATGATATCCTTTTTAATAATTTTTTTCATTCTATGATTATTTCTTCTTTTATTTTTATTTTTTCCTTTCAAGTTTTCTGAAAAACAAGAATTGCCGTAAATTTGGACTTGTGAGCTTCATTAGATTTTACATCTGAAATATTATGCAGAATAACATTTATCGCCTAACGTAATATCTGATTATTTGAAACCACAGCCTATAATTGTTTAGCCTACTTTCCATAATTAAAAATTATTAAAATGAACTTCCAAATATACTTTATCATAGATATGCAGCCAACTTGAAAGAATTTGAAAACAAACGCCTGTTAATTCATTATTCAGTTTGTATGTTTTATTAATATAAGGTTAGTTTCATTCTACTATTACGCTTAATTAGTTTTATGCGTATATTTTCCACATAATTCATAATGATACATAATATACCATATAGGATCGATTTTATAATTATACATTCGCACTCTGCTTGAATTAAAACATCATGTTTAGCGTATTGTACAAAGTTTGGCGTCTACCTAATACCCTGTATATAATTATATATATATATATATATATATATATATATATATATATATATATATATATATATATATACATATATATATAAAACAAAAGAAAATAAAATATAATAAAATAAAAATCACCATTAAATTTACCAGAATGATCCAAGATGGTGAAACTAAAGTAAATTAGAAATATTAAAGAATTAATATTTTAAAAAAAATTTCAACCAAAGGTAAAAGCTTCATAAAACCAAATAGGCGATAGAGTTGTCTCGGCAGCCGTGTAAAACGCATATTTTATTTTTCTTATATCAATATTATTGGAATTTTCCCCCCCTTTTCTTTGTACATATTTGTGAATCATTCCATGAATTTCGGCCTTTTGTATTATTTTTGGACCGCCTTCCAATTACGGGATTTCCTTGGATTTTCCTTGTGCGAATGGAAATTTAATTAACTTTCTTGGATTTATTTTGTTGGATTTTACCATCATTGCATAATTTACCTTTCACCAGACTATCCATTCACGTTAAATCACGTATTTCTTCACCATATTTCCTCTGTTCCATGTTTATTATCAAGTAAGATCTTTGACTTACTTGCAGTTTAATCAAATACTTTTTCAACCCAAATCCGACACCGCACCTTGCTAATTCCTACCCTCTGATGAAAAGGAAAGTATTTCTTCGAAACTCCGTGGATTAAGGACTATCCATTATTAAGTGTTTCCTTTTAAGATTAAATATGGTTTAACTCTTTTCCACTCTGTTTTTAACATGTTTTATTAACTATTTGCTCCTTTATATATATATATATATATATATATATATATATATATATATATATATATATATATATATATATATATATATACGAACATTTTAAGACTGTATATACAAAATTCGTTGCGTGGATAGATTGAGAAATGCCGCCACACTCATTCTCATTTTAATAGATATATAGATATGTCGGTGCATGTGTCTGTGTTTGATAAATACATAGACAAAAAGGGTTTTCTAAAGTAGTGTAATCCGACTTTTGCTTACGTATACTAAATATTTGTGACAAAAACTTCGCTGTCTTGTGTCTCATGGTGATGTCAGTAATTTTGATGTGGCTTTTCTTTTTGATGATTCGTCTCTTTTTCCTCGCACCTTATCTGTAAGGTGATAGACTCCGTTTTCTATTCATAACCGAACACGGTGAGACTCCGGCATTTTACGACGAAACGGCCATGCAAAATTAATGCGTCGAATATTGTAGGAAAGAAGAGGCGGTATTCTCATGATAATGCGTTAAACGATACCAGTAGGTACTAGTAAATTACTTCGGTTCTGACGAGTTTTGCTTTCCTTATATGAATCTAATATATAAAAGGCCATATGTCTGTCGGTCTGTCTACATATTTTCAAAGTCTATCTCCCCCGAAACTAAAAGTCGCAGGACATCGCTAGAGGCCTAAAATTATTGAATTTTTTATGCACAGTTATTTTATGTGCCTAAAGCCAGTTGATATAATTTTAAGGTGTCAAAAATAGGTCAAAATTAGTAAAACCCATTATACATTTTTTACACTCATCTATATTCATTTTTAGATCTTAATTTTTGTCTGTTCCTATACGTGTCACGTTGGTACAGTGGAAACTTCCTCAGCTCTCAATGCAGTAATTTTACTTTTGGTTTCGATTCTAGTTGTTGGAACTCAACTACCTTCTTTTTTTTTCTTTTAAACTTTTGACCTCAAGACTTTATAATAATATACATGAAACCTGGACAAATTAACACATCATATTCAAGCGTATTTAATGGCCCGACAAAACCGATCCACGCTAGTATATATATATATATATATATATATATATATATATATATATATAGTTCAGAATAATAAAATTAAATATATTTACTGGTATGCAAATCCAATGATTTCGGTCTTACAAATATGAAATACTTTTAGATACAATACTTTGCATAATATACTTTTTAGATACAATATTTTGCATAATATATATATATATATATATATATATGTATATATATTGCATAATGCATAATATATATCTATATATATACATATATATATATGCATATATATATATATATATATATATATATATATATATATATATATATATATATATATATATATATATATTACATCCTTATTACCAGGAATTTCCAGTTCAAGATTGAACATTCATTTTGGATTTAAATTGCAATATCATTTTCTGCCTTAATATTCAATTCACTTATTCTAAAATGTGTTAAACGTAAATTTTCTATGTTTATTGCTTTTAGCAAATACGGTGCAAAGCTTTAAAAACAGTTGTTAATATTTCCGTCTGGGGGGATATATTATGTGCTACAGACGCCATCTGGGGTTTTACGTGTTCAAAATCGGTTGCGTCTAAATATTTATTTAACATCTTCATAAATTTTAATTTAACATAGCAGGGAAATACATTTTTTTTAATAATTGAATTAAATTATAATTACGATAGCCATTTTAGGTGAACTATGTTATATTTTGCTTTATACTTTTTTCTTTCATAATAATTGATCAATCAAGCTTAAAATTTGTCCTAATACTTGTTAAAAGTAAGAAAAAAACATCTGTTAAAAGTAACTGTTTCTTTGTATTTTTACATCAAAAGTAATTTTTTAGCATGATACTTCTCAGTTTTAATGTCACTTTTATTCAGTGTTTAATTCCACGATTAAAATCATGTTCCCCTTCTTATTTTCTAATTAATCATAACCAATGAGCCACACTCTTTTCCATGAATTAGATCATATTATATTATTATATTATTATAATTTGGTGGCTTTTAAAAGAACCGTTTGGTAACCATCTAGGGTGGTGCAACTATTAGAATGTCACAGCCTTCATATCCGAAATCCATGTTTCTATAGTTAGTTTTAATTTTCCAAAAATCAGTAACAGCATTTTGTAAACAGTAACGGGCAACCGTATCTTGAAGAAAACGTAACACGCAGATAACATTATTACTTATAATTTTCGCACTCTGCATTTGTAATTTTTTTTCTGTATCGATTCTTTAAAGCATTCTTTATGCACCGATACGTGAAAATTTTACCGATTCCAAAATTAATGTTATTATTTATTTTTAAAGATTTAAAGATACGTCTATTTTAGTGTTTTTGTAAAAAAAAACAATAACCCCATCTGAGAGATAATAATTATTGACAACATATTTAGTAAATCTCACACTTCAAACAGCAAACGATAAATCAAACAATTAGGCACATTAAACATTTGTGATTTCGACCTTCGTTATCGAAGGTACCCTGTGAATTATTTGTTTCTGTGTGTTTTTTTTAATTTTTCTACATTCGTTCACCCTCCTACCACAAAATAAATGTATGCTTAGTGGATCGCTTGAACTTTAAGGAGTCAAAAAAAGTACAGATGAGGAAGTGGGGGGCATGAAGTCTCCAAAAATATATTTAAAACAATTACACACATATAAAATGCATTTTTTTATTTATTAATTGGTAAAAAATGTATCTTGATTATATCATTACCTGATTTTTGGTAGACTTTTAAATACAGACCCTCTTAGGAAAATTAAATATAATCCATCAATTGGGCGGCCACTAATTTAAGGTAAGGAAAATAAAGAATTGAGAATGAAATATAGGAGATAAAGATAGGGAGAAGAGATATAGAAGGAAGAAACACTGGGTTATAATAAGTAAGGTCGATCGATGCCTCCGTTCAGTGACGAACGACAAAGGATACCCCATGTAGGGACAGTTACACGTGTAATTGTGATCAAGGGTCGCTCAATCTCTAACCACACCTCTACTGAATTGACACTGTTTGGGTCCAGTGGCAAGGAGTAGACCAGGACGACTGGAAACAATGCCGAGATAAGCGGAGAGCACATAAAGCACCTGGAAGTCCCAAATGGTCGCCCATTTAGTATTGACCAGGCTCAACGTTGCTAAACTTCGGTGATCCAGCGGGAACCGGTGTGTCAACGAGATTGTGCTGTACTATTTGCATGAAAAAAATGGTAAGTAATAAATAAACTATTATCTCCTATATATTCTCATAATATAAAACTGGTGTGCTTGCTTATAGGTTTCATGTACATTTACATGCATATGTGCTTATGTATATGTATGCATATGTATGTATATGTGTCTTATGTATATGTATGTATATGGGTCTTTTAACAATTTTTCAGTTAAGGCTTTATAACCCAGCCTCTTGGATGCGGGACAATCCTTCTCCCTAGCTATCGTTTCACCCCCCTTTAATTTAAAAAAAAATCTATCACAACTTTAATAACCTTTCCTAAGTTATTTGATAGATACATCTCCTCATAAAACATAGTCCTTCACTTAGAAGTATTTTTTTTAATTTATGACGAACCATTCTTCTCAGATTATTTACTTCGATCCTGTGACTCCTGCTGATAACTTCATCAGAATGTCATTACTTGTTAAGTTTAATTTGACCCAAAGTGTTTAAACATATTTTATTAATTCATTGTTCTGATATAAGGAGACAAGGATTAACGTTACAATATATTTTTATTTCATTTTCATGCTAATAAGGTTAAGGACGATCACAACAAGTAAAATGAAATAAAGTGGGAAAGCTTTTTAAGCCTTTTCATTTGCCTTATTTCGCTTTGACTTGTTTTTATCGTCCTTAACCTTATTGTCACAATACTGTAATAAAGTTCCAATTCCACACTAATCCTTATCTCCTTATCTTTTCTTAATATTTGATCCATTAAAACAAGGAGAGCTTTATCCATCCGTGTAAGTTGAATTTTCCGCAAAGAAAATTATAATTTTTTAAACAGTAGGGGAATGTTATTGTGGCATATCTGTGCAAAAAGGGGGGTTCAGAAACCACATTCTCCTACTGTATGAATATATACCCATTAGTATGTTTAACATTTGGGGATGCCATCACACACGCATTCGAATACCATTCTTAACTTGTCTTCTATCATTTCTATCTCGATCTGTAAACGTCTACACTTTTGATAGAAACTAAGAATCATATAAGAAAACATTTTTCATTGCAATAGATGATAGAACGCGAACACTCTAACCTTGTAGTTCTTTAGTTGCGTGCATTTTAGTGGACCTGACAATATTTTTCCAAAATGAACGAAGACGCACGTGGAGATAAACAGAAGTAATATTTGTTTAAATAAGAACCAAGGTAAGAGTGAATAAAAATATCCAAATTACAAAAATTATAATTAATCAACAAGCTTGTGAGAAAAAAAACTAGAACGGCATACGTTAACAATTGTTTATGACTGATGTTGGGCTATAACATAACTGGTTACTTTTTCTGTGTTCGTTATGAGATGATGCGCGATGATGAAATTATGATATTATAGATTTGGGGTATATAACGTTAATCTTTGACTTTTGCTCTAAATCTATTCTAATTTACGTGTTGCTTTTTTTTGTTTCTTTCAAGTCTAAATTTTAAATTGTAATCCAAACAATTCATGAACTCTATTAATGAAGAAAGATCAACGTACATTAATAAGGATTAACACAAAAACAGGAATTATATTTTGATCTTAAACTTAGAACGACTAAGTCTGCATGAAACAAGTCAACAGTGATCTAGAAGAGAGTTCACCAAGCCTGCAGATTTTGGCAAGTAGCTTCAGAAGAACAGGAATTTTGGCCTTCGGGCCAAGATAAAAGTGTAGTATTTGTTCTTCAGATGCTGCACTTCAATTTCTTGTTCTCTGTCAGTGGAGGAGAATCCTTCACGACTGAGACACTTTTTATTTTTGTTCCTTTTCTCCACATTAAAAAACGAATTTGGTGTCTAACTCTGCCCTGTGTGGGAGGCATTGTAAATAGGAACAGGAAGTTGTATTAAGTTGGGGTATAAAACAGCTATTTGATGAATAGAACCTGTTGTTATAAAAAAAGACTGAGACTAACAATATAATGTCTGTCAAAAAAAAAAAGAAGAAAGAGCGCGGCCAATCAAATTGCAGATAGGTTTATGCATCACATCAGAGACTGTCGAATGGAATACAGATTCACTATTTATACGGCCTCCGGAACAAATAATAAACAAAGAGAAATACTTCACCCAGTGCTATATATTTTCGGTACATATGCAGTTTTCAACCGTTCATATCTAAGCGTCCTCTTGACTTTGCCACTAATATGATGTCAATCGTTCGGGTTTGCTAACAACCAGCAGACGACTTTCGGATAAATATTAGAGAAGGAGTGAGAACAAAAAAAAAAGAAAAGAAAAACAAAACAAAAAAAAACAGAAAGTAGATGTTAAGTCGAAAGCATGGGGACTAACAGCATTATGAATTTATTAATATTTGATAAACGACTGCAGACGCCCGAAGAAGTAGCTGCGTTTGTTTTTGTTTTTTTTTGTCAAAATAAGAAATTAATCGGATCCCCAATGGAATTGCAGTACACGTGGCGTCAGATGCATCATTGTAAAAAGAGGTTCCGTAAGCTACGGATGTGGCTGGATGTGCGTCTGTCTTTTATTACATTTTTATGAACATAACAAGAAAAAAAGTTTAAACAATTAAACATTTTTTAAAACTTTTTTTTTTCCTATTTACTTTGAAAGAAAAAATTGAACAAAACAAAAAACAATATTTAAAAATAAATGCAGATCGATGTTTAAGAATGTGGTTTTAAGCAAGAAAAACAATACTTTAATAATGTAATATCGAAAATAGTAATATATCATCACATTACAAAAAATCACTGTGTAGAACAACTGCTATTATTTTTTAATTAAAATAAGGTCGTACATTATAGTGTCAAACAGTATGCCAACCATTAAAATGGCGTAAAAGAAGAAAGTTATTCCCTGTATTCGCAACAGTTCGATTCCCCTCAATTTTCCGTGTTTAGTATGAATAAGAAAATATATATATAAAAGAAAATATGGTTCCCCGTGAAACATTAAATGAATAGTAAAAATAAAATAGCAGTACGTCGTTGATTTAATCTGTGTGTGTGGTTTAAGTTTTTATTAATATTATTATTTCTACCATTTCAATTAACGTTGTTAAGATTTGAACATCGGCAATGCTCGATATAATCCGCCTGTTTACGCCATTTTCCGAGCAAAGCCGAGCGGACACTTCGCTACGTCCGGTTCAAAATCGACACAACTACCATATATTTCTTTAAGCTAATATATGACGGAATTGACAATCAGCATTTCAGAAGTATGTAAGTGGATATCTTGGGGGGGGGGCTTTATATCAGTGCATTGATCATCATAGAAAAATGTTAATTGTGAAGAAATTCCGAAATACATACTTTTAATGTTAGAAACGTTCCAAGTTGTTAAAAAAAAACATTGCGGTGAATAAGTGTATTGTTAAAAAATAGCTTCGATTTATAATCCAGAGATGTCTAACATCGGAATTTACCATTCGATTTTAAAGATTTCTCTTTTATGGGCTATTAGTTTACCTCTTCTTTTATTTTAGTGATACTGCAGAGGCCTTATTGAGAAAAAGAAAGCCTTAATGGATAACCACGGGCGAAACCCGGGTATCTCCCGCTGAATGGTAATATACCTTAATAAAAGTAAAAAAAAAAAATGAATAATATCTGATGAAAGATTTACAATCAAACATTTTGATTGGTATTTTCTTTTAACTTGCAACATAAGTTCTAGCCTTTTTCTTCTAGACGGGATGTATCAAAGAATCGCAAACCTGATAGGTCCAGCTCCATCATCCGAATTGCAACCCTTCTCCTATCGGCGAAATGTTAAATCCCTGTGTCTATTTTACTGGATTTTACTGGTATTTTACTAGAAGAACCTCTTTACGTACTCCAAGACTTTGTACTCCTCGATCTAAATATCTCCGACAAACCCGAAAAGCAGCAAAGACCCATCTCTACATATTAAATGTGCCTAGATGCCTGAAAACCTTTTACTGCAATAGTTTCCTTCCGCGAACTTAGGAATATATTTCCGTGTCCCTGATTCTCTGACTGAATTGACATGCATAAGTTCAATAATAATGCGTATAGACATCTCGTTGCTCACCTCCTTACATAGTTTCCCAGTAATTATATTCTTATTAGTAGCTCGATACATCTAGGTAAGATTGTGCCTTTTGGAGGGGAATGCTAATAAATACAACTCCATTTATTTTAAACTATACTTAGACAATTAGATCGTTGGTTTTGTGTTTATATAAATGAAATAATTTAACGAAATATACAGGGTGAATCACGGGAAACGGATGTTCTCAAGGAAAACAAAACTGCGAAAATTTAACAAAAGTTTTATAATGTACATAAAAACATTTACAAAACTGTCATTATGAAATATTAAAAACGAAAATTTACGTATGATAATGGTGGCAATTTTTTTTTTAAATTACATTTTCACCCCAAACAAGTAGTAGGCTACTATCATGGACATAATCTACAGGGGTACTATGTGGGGAATTTGGCAGCAATATGTCGGTTCACGTTACACTTGAACCTCTGCATTTCAGTACAGTTGGGGAAGCAGGAAACCGGAAGGGAATTCCAAAGTCTAGCGGTTCTAGGGAAGAAAATACTGGAGTAGAAGGCTCTCTTACATCTAGGGACTCTACAGAGAAGGAGTGGGATTTAGCTGCTTGTTGAGTTTGTGGGAGGTATGTGCATCGAGTCGGGTATAATGCTTGAAGTTCATCGGAGCATTCACAAGTACTTGTAGAATAGGCAGAGGGATGCTACATTTCGTCGATGGGACAAAGGCTGAAGCTTAAGATAAAATAAAGATAAAAATATGATAAACAAATGACAAACTTAACGGCATCTTAAACAGGTTTAAAGAGTACCTTCCTTACTCTCCATCCCTTACTCAAGGAGAACAAGGAACGTTCGAAAAACATCCGTTTGCCGTGACTCATTTTGTATAAGAGATGAAGAATGAAACGCCGGAATTGTTAACAATTTAAGGAAAATGGTCAACGGTTTTCCTAGTGATCACACATTTCAAACTTTGCAAAAGTCCCCGAAAGAATCAAAACTTTTTCTAAAATCCCACGCAAATGTCAGTTTCTTGACAGGACGCCATCATTCGTGTCTTCGTGACAACAAATCAGATGCGTGCACCTTGCCAAGCAGAGAGAAAGCAGCGTGGAATTAACGTGTCTAGCTGGCCATTTCTGTCTCTTAGGACGAACGAGCCTCTCCATGCTTCGCGGATCACGGTAGCTGCCTCCTCCTTACCTGTTTCGATATGTAATGGATTTGTTAGGGAGCAATTCAAACGAACAACTATTCATTCTGTCAACCCGTCGTTCAAGAAATTCACGGTTCAAAAACCCATTTACAAAAACCATCACCTATTTGTAGTCATAAATATGGGAGTCAGCATATTTATGAGCGATTCAATCATTTCGCTTTTTCGATGGGTTGCATTCTCGCTCCGATGACCACCTGGGTGTAATTCATTTTTCCGTTTCTGGCGAGTTTGGTTTATTTAATTTTTCTGTCATTTTTTGGCAAGTTTCTGATTATGAAAATCAAAACTTTCAAATTATGAATGCTTCAAACAACTGATAAAATTTCGTCATCTATCCCGAACACGACATTTGTTTAATACCGTGTGACCTCCTAAAAGTGCCATCGATGCAATGGTTTAGAATGTGTGTAATCTTGGCAAGTGTAACTGTAGCAACGTAGTTTAATATATGGACTCAAAACCAGATGTGCCAAGTTCGAATCAAGTTTGTTCTATGGAATCATTCTCATAAAAGAAACTAACAGCTGGACATGTGCCTTGCTTTCTCCAGAGGATGTAAATAGCGTGTGTCCTCTAATATAAAAAGGTTAGCGTTTTTGTTAGCGTTTTTCCTCCAATATAAAAAGGTTTTCTGCTTATGTCTTTATATCCGGTAAACCAGATTGCCTACTTTTATAAGAATTCTCACGCGGTTTCTATAAGCTTTTCTATTTCCGTGCTGAATCTATTAAAAATTGAGAGAGAAAGATTAAGTTTTATCATGATAAATACAACACGATAGTATGCACATCAGATGACGGCGGCAAAGTATTTCCCGGCAGGGATTGAAAACAGGTGTGTGGCGAGTTCGAATCATCAAAAATCACACTTGATATTGTGTTTAACCTCATGGTAAAAAAAAACGAACAAAACAAGTGAAGTATGTATAGCCCCCCAACCCCCCTGTGGATGCACATAGAAGGAGCCATAAAAAATGACTAACTTCAGCATTTGCCCAATTCTCCACCATTTAGCACCAAAAGTACACAGGGGGCATAAAATCCTGGGGTAAATGAACAAACGGTGCAGTTTTAGGCCTTATCATATTTAAATTTGAGTTCTGCACCATGAAAAAAAAGAAATGAATAAGGCCATCATTTGCTTCCCCCAGTTAAGCTCCAAAGTTCGCAAGGTATTATCATATTTAAATTTGAGTTCATTACCATGCGAAACTGCTTAATAGACATACACAGAAAATTTTGGACAAATGTGGTAAAATAGTCCCCAAAGTGGAGTAGTTTTATTAGCCCTAAAAGAGCCCCTCGCGAAGTATAGACAAACAAAATAATATAGCAATTAGTTAGTTGCGACTTTTCAGAAATTTTATAAAAATCCACAGATTCCACATTTTTTACTATGTAGAAAAGTGTGAATTTTAGTCATTTTAACAGGAAAGGCACCCCCGGGAGTGCAACCGAAGTTTTTTCCGGAAAATCCGTTCTGTTACTCTTTTACTCATATCATGCTTAATGTTTGTGCAAAATTTCAAAAAATTCCAAGTTGTGATTATTAAGAAAAATGCGAACAGACGAATTTACATGTCCACCTTCCTTTTGTCGGGCGACCAATAAAATTCCAATTTTTTCCCTACAATAAAAAACATATTTTTAATACTTTATTTTATATCCAACTCAACCAGATTGCACTATGTCATTAGCATTTCCATTAGAGTTTTGGATTCCCACTTCCTTCCTGCTGAATTATAACAAATTTGAGTGTGAAAGAATAAGTAGAACAATTAAAACATTTGCCTATCTCTCATCAACGCTATATTATTACACCAGATGACGGTAAACAAGTTGCAACTTAGAGCATTTTATCATCTCCATGAGCACAATTTGATACGGGATAAGAAGGAGAAAGTAACAACCTTTGTAGAAGTTAGTGTCTCGAACGATGCCCAGTTAAATAATGCTGAGAGGAAAACAATGAAATACCAAGGTACGGCATAAAGACTTATTGGAATCTTTAGCAAGATCTCTCTCATTCCAGTAATTATAAAGCAACTGGGCTCAAGAAAAATAATTTAAAAACTACCTGACAACTTCCAAATACATTCAAATATGTATGGCATAGTATTCTACAAAGGGTAACACTTGCTTAGTTTAACGTTGTTAACTTCGGTGATCTAACATGATTCGGTGTGTGAACGGAATGCTGTAAGGAAAACATATATATTTGGTCCAAATCACGTAAATTCAATGACTAACTTATCAAAAGAATTTAATGCTAAAATCTTTCACATTCTGTATTTGTAGAGGTTTAATTAAATTTGGTGAGACTATGGTAATCGTCTAATCAGTCGCGAGTTTGCGTTTATTATTATGTGACAGCAAGACTCGTTGGTTTTATCTGTATGGTTAGCTAATACTATGATCTACACAGGCGGCAAAAAGAAAGTCCGAATTTGTAATTTTTTTTCAAAAACTGCAAATTTAAGCTAATATAAATGTAACTGTTTAAACAAACTATACCTCAATTGATTTGACTTTTATTTTACTATAATTTTACATGTTTATATTTTACTTTTAATTGAAATATTCTAGTGTTCACGTCAATTTAAAAAAAATAACTTCAAATTGAGGAGGCAAAAACAAATCCGCACAATGGAAAATTGTTTTTAAATGTAACTTTAGGGCATTAATGCAACACAAATACAACAGGAACACAATGAACTAGTTAATATTTAGTAGCATACATTCTGCAATTTGACAGCCTGCAATCTTTTTGAATTCCTTGAATTCGACTGTAGCAATACTCTGTTGAAAGGGTATCCTGCTTTTCTTTAATTTTTCTCCAAAATTCTTCCAATTTGTACAAGCCAATCCAACCAAAGAACACCATGCTCTTCCGGGAACCTCTTGACATTGCCAGCTGTGTGAATGGGAGCAATATCCGGCATGAAGATTGGATTATCATCCAAATTCCGACCAAAGTAGGGTAGAAAATATTAATGTACTTGGTTGAATTAATTCGACCTTGCAATCGAACTATAAGTCCAGGACCATTAGTATTAATAATGCCCTACACCTGAACTGAACCTCCACAACCTTGTAGCGTTGAAACTAAGCCCCTAGGATTAAATTCTACGTCTTTCCTCCGACGGACGTACTGCGTACCATCACTGCCTAGCTTATAGACCTTGCTTTTGTCGTTAAAAAGAACTTTTGACAAATATGAAGATGCATGATCTACATTGCATATGACGAAGTCAGAAGGCGCGTTCTGTTCTTTACAGAAATCATTGGCTTTCGTTTTGCAACATATCCTCACAAATTAAATTCCTTAAATCTGTTCTTGACAGTAGAAAGAGAACACTTTTTAACAAAATTGCACTGTTGTAGGATTTGGGGAACCGTTTCAAATCTGTTTCTTAGGCTGCAGATCTTGATACCATTGTCTTTCCTGTTAGAAGTAACTATATTTAGGGACATCACGAACACTGCCGATGGTTTGGTGTTTTTACATAGTCTTTCTCATCACATTTAAATCTGCTGCCGATTTATCGATTGGATAAACCTGAAACATGGACATTAATGAGCTCCTGACGATCACTAAAAGAAAGCCATGGCATATGGACTGAATGTTACGCTTTATAACCTGGAACAACAGCAATTACGATTAGAGATGCTTTTTTTGCCTGTTGTTAGATATTTTAATCTTATTTAGGGGCGATAACTTAAGCTGCCTTTAAGCGAATTTGTTGCTGCGGACTTTTTCTTACCTCCTCAATTTGAAGTTATTTTTTTCAAATTGACGTATACACTAGAATATTTCAATTAAAAGCCAAATATTAACAGGTGAAATTGTAGACGAATAAAAGGTGAATCAAATAGTGTTTATGTTGTTTAAACAATTACAAAAAAACGTTAGCTTACATTTAGTGTTTTTGAAAAAAAAATGTGCGGACTTTCTTTTTGCCAGCATTGTATATCCAAACAATGAGAAAACAATATGCAAGAGTTACTGACAAATTCGAACTTTAATATCCAAGTGTGTTCATCATTAAACAAACACACACTGTTAGATATTTACAACTAAACTTCAATTTGCAACTGAAACATGGATGCATGTGTACACATGATTTTGTCATTGCAGATAAAATCGAGTAAACTATTTGATATACTTCTATTTTTCAATGAGATTAAACTATCAAGAGAAATATTTGAGCCTTACTACGTCCGTGTGCGCTTATGATAAAATCGAATCGAAATTTTTTATCATTACAAGATTATCGTACTACATTGTATATTGATTTATAATTGAGGATATGATATATTAAAACGTGTCATGTGTTATCTAGTGGATCCAATATATTGTTCTTTTAACAGACATATAATAAACGTATAAATCGTATGTATGTTATTTAGCCAGGAGGACATGGTATTGACGTGTAAACTGAGTCATGTTGTATCTGACTTATCACACGGGATATTTTCACAGGTCATATGTAAGAAGACTAATATATGCCTCATACCTTTAATTTTCTTGACGAGTTCTTCTGTATCTTCCTGATGCCCCGTGATGTACCATGAAGCGATCCTCACCATCCAATTGAGATATCTGTTCTTATTTGTGAAACCATAAAACAACTCTTTATATTTTTATAATATAAATTTATTACAGTTGTCTAAAATGGTTTTCACAGGATCTGAGTTCGTCTACATTTTCTATTGTTACGGCCCGCTCCCTAGCTGTCTGTCCACCCCTGTCTAGACGTCTGCCCCCTTTGGTGATCAATTCTCAACTCTCTGAATATCTCCAAATCTAACTACATCACGCGTTGTCTTACGTCACCTAATTACATGTCTCAGATTAACCTAATCCACAGCTAGTTATTTGTTTATTTAAAACCCCAAAATAATGTTTACATCTATTTTCTATTTTCACATTCCTTTCGCGATTCACACGTCAATCATTTCTTCCCCAATTCAATTGGTTATTCTTCTAATCATAATAACTGATCCAGCGACCATCCGTCGCTCAAATCAATTACTAATAATACAATAACAATAATAATAATGTTTTGACCCTTGAACCTTGACGCCGCTTGCCGCAGTTAACAGATACTACGGTCTGATCACAGCCTAAAGGGTCATAACATTACACTACGACTACGGTTTGTTTTGTTTGTTTGGTTGTTTTATCAGAAGTGTGCCTACCATTAAACAGAATCTTCTCCTACTAGGCCAACGGTTTGGTTTTCATCAGAAGTGTTACTATAATTATACAGAGAAGATAATTGTATTAGGCTAACGGTTTGGATTTTACACCAGTAGTGTGCCTATCATCAAACAAATGATTATCGTACTAAACCAACGGTTTGGTTTTCCGTAAGAACTGTACCTATTACTAAACAGAGAACATTATTGCACCAGGCCAACGGTGCGTTTCTATCACCGTTTTGCTCATCATTACACATAGAATGTTCGACATAGACCATTTAAGTATAGAGATGTGTGTACAAATTATGCTGTGTGTGCAGGAAAGATTTAGTAATACTACGCGACCGCTACGCTAGAAATATTTACACGTGATAAAACTATTGGACAGAATTATTTTATTAGATGAGTAAAAATTTTACGCCTCCTTTACTCTCATGTTCTTTCCCTATCTAATAGTGCTAGTATTTCAAGTTCTTTTTATCTGTGTTTCTTCGAATAAACGTTGTAAGATAGTTAAAAAGTTTACTCTCTTTCTCGTTACATATATTTAGTTATCAGCCCCGTTTCATCAATGCGTATATTTCTTTTCTAAAGTTATATGACACCGACGCGTTTCATTCGTCTCCTAATTTAGAGGTTTGCTTTGTCCGTGTGTTGCTTTAAGGACCTTAAGTACTGACTCGAACAAAGAGCTCCACAATCAGTGTAGACTATATCAGATGTTATTAAGTAGAACCTAAGGCAACGCTTTTAGTTTTTATTAGAGTAAGTTTGTATTAGATTTAAGGTTGTCTTTTTCACAATTATAGATTGAATACAGCGGGACCTACAATACGCGCAGGCAATTAAAAGCAAAGAAGATAGATTCTGCCTCGTACATTCTCGGTTCCTCCATTGTTCATAAATGTTTATTTACCTACGTCTGTCCGTGCGAAGATGTTATACTAGGTTAGAATTTGAATTATCAGCGCACTAGAGGAAGATAGAAAGAAAACAAGAAAGAGAGAGACAAAGAGATAGAGAGAGAAAGCGCAATCTTGCTGAATAAAATTAAATGACGAGGCAGACGTCGCTCTTCCATAGTATGGCGAATTAGACAATAAACTGGTTGATTTACAAAATGATGGCGTTCCTAGAATTATAACTGCATATATCTACATCTAAGCTCTAGAGAAAACAAGCAAACTCAACAATGGTTTCGATTCCAACAGTTTTCTTTCTTTTTTTTTTTTTTTTGCTGCGATGTATTAACTACATAAACTTGTAATTAGAGTATCATGTTTTAAAATTTTGGAAATGGCGAGTTAAAATTTTGTATTATTTGTATAATTCGTACTACTGTTCTCATCATTAATGGAATAGTCACATTATCCTGGCCAATGACATCCCTTGACTTTTTCGGGTGCATTTTTGCCATTCTATGAATCAAACTTGAAAACTTGTTAGCGTTTGTGAACCTTACCATTTTTGTAAAATACTGCTGTAGAAGCGTGCTAGGGGTCACAAATGAAAGAAACCACAAGTAGTGTAAAGTGTATAAACATAACGTATTTATCATAGCGAATACAGGAACCACTAAAGTGGCATGAGAGGAACGTGTTCGTAACAGTCTATGGTGCCCCCTCGCCAAACGTTCACAAGAAACACTCGTCTAGCTGAAAACACTATCAATAATTCCCCCGACTCTTTATCTGTGCCTTAACCTAAACGTAGATTCCATGAACAAAGCTTCTTTCTTAGAATTGCACGCCTGTGGAACTGTTTTCGGTTTTTCTGCTTTCCAGCTGACTACAATATGGTTGTCTTCAAGTCTAACGTAAACCAGTTCTTGATGAGCCGTTTCATATAAGTTTACAAATTTACCGAATTTTCATTACTAATGAATACTATATTTTCCCATTTGTACTGTACACTCTTAAATCCTTATCCTCGAGTGGCCTCTTAGCCTTGATAATATGTTGATGCCTGTGTGAAAAAAAAACACGCGGTTCAACGTGGTATGAATGTTTCCATCTTGTCTCTGAAACGAGTAGCATGCATAGAACTGGTTGATTCCACTTAGTTCTCAAAATGGAAGTGATTTGTCCCCACAACAAATACACAAAGGTAGAAATTTCTCAATCTATCAACCATGACCAAATGTAAAGTTTCACTGAAACTTAATGTTCTTTATTTACATCGCCTGTTTTAGGGATTGGACCTTAAAGTTGTGAGTTGATAAACCCGTTTGAACTGGCGAACTAATTCTGATAAAACATATAACAATCTCCATTAACTGTGTTCCTTTTTTCTGTTCATTTATCGCCTTCTTCTTAATCTTCATCTTTTTTAATATACCATTTCTTACCGTCTATTTTTTTAAATTCCGTCTTTGTTCGCCTTATTTTTATTGTTTCTTCCGTCCTCTTTGTATTTTTTATCATTTATCCTTCTCATATATTATTTCTTCTCGCATTGCTCTTCCTGCCTTTCGTGTTTATGATTCTATTTTTATAGTCATTTATCTTCTGCTATCGCCCTCATCAATTTCATCATCTTTTTCCTAATTGTTATTGTTATTCTCCATCTTCTTTTCATTTTATTATTTTCTGCTTTTTCCTGTTTGTATTTCTTGTTATCATCGTGTTCTCCTCTTCGTTATTTTTTTGTTTCTGGATTCACCCCTTTACCTTATTCGTAAACTTTTCACGTTACTTTTTTCTCTCTTCATCTCATCCTTATTCTCTCCGCAATTCTTTTTAACTTCCACTTTCTCCCTCGTTATGTACTGTCTTTTTTTTTTGTTTTCTTTTTAGATTTGATTAATCTTCTTTATTTTTCCTCTTCTAATTGCTGTTATTCCTCCTCGTTTTACCTCTTCGTTTTTGTATCGTTCATCTATTTTGTAAACTCAATATTTGTATTTTGTTTTCTTTTACTCCTGTTCACCCTTTACGGCATAATCACGTTGACACACCGGTTCCCACTCGATCACCGAAGTTAAGCAGCGTTGAACATGGTCAGTGCTAAATGGGTGACCATTTAGGATTCCATGCAATGTATGTGCTCTCCGCTTATCTCGACATCGTTTCCAGTCGTCCTGGACTTCTCCTTGCCACTAGACTCAATTCAGGAGAAGTGGGTATGACGATTGCGCAACCGTTGCCTCACAATAAAATGCGCAGCTTCCTCTACATGGGGTATCCTTTGTCTTTCGAGACTGAATAAAGGCATCAGATATTAGACCCTTTACAAAGCATATCGACACATGGACGTAAAGGGCTACTATTTGGGGGCATGTCTAGGAAAGATTAACACGATATTTGTTTACGTTATATTTAAACTTCTGCATATCAGTACAACCAGGGAAGCAGGCAGCGGGAAAGGAATTCCAAAGTCTAGCTGTTCGAAAGAATAAACTTTTGGAATAGAACGCTTTCTGGTATTAAGCGACAACAACAGCGCAGGGGTGAGATCTTATTGCTAAGCGGGTTTCTGGGAATATGTACGTCGAGGGATTACAAGTGAAACGGGCTCATCAGAAGACATCCCATTAAAATATTTGTAAAACAGGCACAACGGACAGGGGCTAGAACTTAGTTGATAAAGTGGGACCGATTAGATTAACGACCTTTTCTTTTGATCCTATGTTTGAATTCCCTTTACTCTATACCACCTCTACAGATACTTTATTTTATTCATTTACCCTCTCCTTCTCGCTCTATTTCTTCTTCACTTCCTTCTTTTTTCTTCCTTTTTTCTTTCTACTTCCTGTTTTCATTATTTACTCACTAGTAGTAATACAGGCTATCATCAAATAGTTATATTTGAGAACAACCTGTGTTGTTCCCTAGAGTCTGAATTATAACGTCTCACTTCGTGTCTAGTACTCCCCATCTTTTATGATAAGATTTGGAAATTGTATTTCGTTACCGCAACAGCCGCCTTCCATCGGTCTTCACTGGGATATGGGTGGCAATAAGTCTACCCTTGGTCACAGTCCTCTTCGCTCTCCTTAGACGGAGATTTGGTTAATGCTTTTTTCCATCGGTCTTTCTCTTCTTCATGACCCTCCTTATTTATTTGGTGTGGTAACAGTTTATTGTGACACAGAAAGGGGCTGCGGGCGGAAGAGGCTTAACTTGGTTTCCTTCTATGCATTTCCCTTAATCTTGTCCATTCCTTTACAGTTAATATGGTTTATTCATTTTCCATCTCCCTCTCCCACCGGTATTTTCTTCTTCTTCTTCTTCTTCTTCTTCTTCTTCTTCTTCGTTTGTTATTGTATTTTGTTGTTATTATTATTATCATCATCATATATATATATATATTTTTCCTCCCTTTGTCTTACTTTCATACATGAAAAAACAGCAAGTAGTAATTTTAAAATGTATAAAAGTAAGACAAACGAAGAAGAAGAAGAAGAAGAAGAAGAAGAAACGACTTGTTCCTTTCCATTTCTGATCACAACCGCCATTATTTTTTTCTTCTTTCCTTTTTTCCTTTTCTTTTCCTCTAGATTCTCAATATGTTCTATCCGTAACCCTAACCTAACCCTAACCACTGCATGTTGATTTTTATTATTCCCCTTTTATTATTATTATTATGATTTTTTTTTTTTAATCCAAATTTAACTTATTCCAACAAGTGCAACCAATTTCAAGCCTGAAAGATGCAATCAATTCGTATGCATGCAGCATCGTTTAGGAAGTCGGTGGGAAAAGTAAGTAAGAAATGTACAGTAGAAGGTGTTGTGCTGAATAGGTGCCATTCCTCATCCTTCGAGAGAAATAGTCTTCGCATCGATCCCGTTGAATGGCTCCAACATCTTCGCAAGTTTTTATATTTCCAAAGTATCCAATAAATTAATTTTATATCAACACATAAAACACTCAGAATTCATTCATAGGATCTTCTTTTTTTTCTTTAGTTGTTATGAATCAGACTTGTACACGCTTGATTGCGCAGTCTATTACAATTTGTACGTATTGTGATCCCATTTTTTTTATTATTTCTGTTCGTTTCTCTATCTAGCTTATTACTTAAAACAGAAGCAATATCCTGTTCCACTCTTCAGAAACCCAATGTATTGTACGTTTTCTGACATATTTATTGCCCTCGCTGATATAGCGGAATATATGTAGCGTGCCGAATAGTGTGAAATTTATAATGTTTTTCTTTCTCCTCGTCCATCTCTTTATATATATAACCCTGTCGGTGGGGCATTAGAATACGCCGACTGTCCCCCTGCAAAGGGTAAAAGTCACTCAATGGGGGTCCTGGATATTACCTAAAACTATATCCAGTGGTGAGGCCCCAGCTTGTGGGCTTTGGGGAGTGTGGAGCCACCCTTTAATTACCATTGCTCCCAGATCCACCCTTACCCGGAGTGGTAGTACCTATTAGGGTCCCAACTATGGGTTAAATAGAACCCGACGTGAAAACAACAAATATATTCTATTAAA
>NC_136515.1:61800105-61865105 GCF_053919585.1 Euprymna scolopes
TTCAGGGCCTTCGTAATTGTAATTTAGGAGATTGCGTTATTGTTGGTAGTATTTTTTGTACGTATTAGTTGTGTATTTAGTGGGATTGCTTGAAATAGTATATTTTTTTCATGTTTGGTTCATTTGTGTTTCTAGGATTAGTTTGAGTTTTTTTTTAATGTCTAACAGTATTTAATAACTAACTAGAACTAAATGAATACACTATAAAATAGGAAATTCGAAATTAAAAATAGAAATTATTCGACTATAACCTTCCTGTCTCCACTTCTATAACCAATTAAAAAAAATAAAATTTAATTTAAAAATAAAATTTAATTAAAAAATATCCACTGAACCTCAAAGGAAAAGAAAACGAAAACGATAACAACAATGATATGAAAGTGCTAAAACAACATTTGACCGCCATTTTATATATAATATGCCAACTGAACTTAAAAATACCGCTCAGCGAATGGAAAAGATATCCAGGAAAATCGGAAAAAATAATAACTCTGTTGTGTTCAATGAGACGTGCTGTAATATATATATATATATATATATATATATATATATATATATATATATATATATACATATACATATATACATATATATACATATATATATATATATATATATATGTATATGTATATATAATTAACGAAAAAAATGTTTGTAAACCGAACCTATTATTGGAAAGAGAAAAATTACAACTGGTAATTTAAATGCTCTTACATATGTTACGATAGTTTTAATATAATCTCATCGGAAGAGATGTTAGCTTCTTATAAACGGATTAAAAGGAGTAAGTCTATAGACTCTTTTTTTACTATTTTCTGATAGCTTGTTAGCTTGTTAGTAAATCCAGATAAGTTACATGAATTATCAGGGGATACGCGAGATGGACACAAGTTTTATCTGTATTCGAAACCCAAGGGCAAAGATAAGAAATCTTGTTCCATTTGATGCGACTTCGGGTAGATTAGCTTTCCTAGTTTTGTATCTTACTTTTATTTAATCACATCTGAAATATCGACGATTTGCTGTGGTATCAAAGATGTATTATATCTAATTTGACTTTAGTGGTATCTGCCACCTAGAAAACGAGATATTCTAAGCCGCATGTGCTGGTTTTCAATTACATATATTATCAAACTGTGTGAGGATTATACACACAAAAGGTACAAAGATATACCCACAAGAGAACGCACACATACACACACATACATACATACATACATACATACATACATGCATGCATACATACATATAACTAACCAAATAACTGTCAATTTTTGGTCTATATACTCGAGATTTGACATAAGGGGTATTGAGATTTGTGAAAATCTTTTTAATTGGTGTTCGGCTAAAAATTTGGCTAAGAGGTTAAACTTCAACGGTTTGAGCTATTACAACTCTACATAACTTCTCCGCAAATTTTGGGTAAACCCTTGAAAGTTTAGATGTAGATTCCTAAGACATGGATCTAACTTTATAATTTGATTGGAGACCAAAAGAATAAATGTTAAGGGGTCATAATTTGGGACAAAGTTAAAAAAAAAACAACGATTTTATAGCTACTAAATTACTCAGTCAATTGTTAGCCTAAAATTTTGAAATTTTACATGAAGCGTATTTAGACATAGGTCAAGCTTTTTGATCATTTTTTTTTTTTACATTTTGGATTTTAAGGTGCCAAAGTTCAAAAGATCTTAACTTTGCTGTCTCTAGCAAATTATTAAACACATTTTGGGTCTAAAAGTTGGAAATTTTACGTAAAGGGTATTCAGACATATAGCAAGCTATTTAATCAGTTTTGGGGCGAAAATTTGGGTGGCAAGAGGTCAAACTTTACAGAGTTGACATTTGGAGATTCTATCATACTCCACCACCAATTTTGTGTCAACACACTTTAAATTTTAGATGTGATTTACTTGGACATTGGTGAAACATCTTATTTAGAGTTATATGTATGTATGTTAACATGTCTGCCTAAAACTTTCGACAGCGGTGTTTGATATTCACAAGATCATCATCGTTTTTAGCTCCACTCTTCAGACAGAAAAATACCGGAAAAATTGGCTAAAAACATAAATTTCTTCACCCTCAACTGGGCACGTTTTTACAGGGTGAGGTCGCTTTTTTCGCAGATATTTTCGAAAGTCATCGCATCTTTTCGATTGCTTAGCCTTAATTAAAACCTACGTCACGTCCGGTTTGGCGGTGGTCATAGCAGCAAACATGTCACGTTTTATTCGCATTCTTTTACTCCTTCGCGGTGCGGGTTCAAGCGTGCCTTCCTTCTACCGCTCAACACATACCTCCAAACACACGGGCAACGCCGGGCTCCCATGCTAGTATATATATATATATATATATATATATATATATATATATATATATATATATATATATATATACGGCTTCCCGTGACCCGTTGGGTCAGTATTGTATATTAACTTAGGAATTAATGTATGAGCGAGACACTTGTGCCGTAAAGAAAAACAGATTTTTGTGATCAAACAGAAACATTTCTTTGAAAGTATATAATCAGAAAATAAAAAAAATGAATGGATTTCTATGAGTCGTTCTCTTAATAATTGTTTATTTTTGAAAAAAAAACATACAACCATTGGATTATAACTGGTTTATCATAATTATAGGTAAATTAGCACTGAACAGATACCATAATACTTAAAGTTAAATTCAAAATTTGATATATTTAAGCGTGAAAAAAAAAAAACAATTTAGACGCTGAAACGTACACAGTAAAACAATACGTTTTATTGTCTCGTGGATTCTTTCTTATGTACGCATGCGCAACCTGAAGTAGTAAACCGGATGTTGGGTTACAACACCCGTTACAAGGTCATTTGAGGTTTATAATTATATAGATATATATAGCGCTTTGAACAAGTTATCCGGAGATATGTCGAGCTGGGAAAAAATATTCATTAAGGTAAAAGCGACAATTCGTTAATAAAACCATGTAAGCGTAAGTTTATATATTTAAACTTTAGCGATTATAAAAAAGAGACCTAAAATAAACCGCGAAACGTCTTTCAACCGATATCTTGTCAAGTGAAAACATCGGCGGTTACGATTAAGAAAAAAACATGCGGTAAATATCGTTTAAAAAAAAAATAGAGGAAAATTTGAAAAGAAAAAAGAAACGTAATTGTCTTTAATATCAGGGTAAAAAAAAAGTTCGATAGAATGTAGGCAGATTATTCAACATACACTTTAACAATATGTGTATAATAAAAACACCAACCATATTATATTATATATACACACACACACACACACACACACACACATATATATATATATATATGTATATATAGTTTAAAATTTTGTTGAGAATCCAAAGACGTATGCTTCTTTTTTATAACCTTCGTTTATTTCCTGGATTTTTCCATTCCAGCTGTTTCAGTGATGAGTAGGCAATATTACGATTTATGTTTCCATAATATATATATATATATATATATATATATATATATATATATATTAAAGCTTTTTAAACAGTTCCAACTTGTGTGTGAGCTCTTTCTGCCTACAGAGCGAAAGCTTAAGCATCGTTACACACAAAGCCTCCAAAATATTCAGCAAATGTTTGTATATATATATATATATATATATATATATATATATATATATATATATATATATATATATTATGCATAGATCATTGTATAACGATTAGATCACTCTCTGACTAACGTAAATGAACATTTAAAATTAAAATGTTTAAATTCAACGCGGTTAATGATAGCCGAATGGATACGGTGCCCGCTAATTAATCCAGATATGTCTCGTGGTGCGGGGTTTGAATCGTTCGGCTGGTGTTAATCGTGACCCCCTGCACTTAAGAATCCCGAAAGGATGAAACACCAGTGTCTGTAGGTATTTAAATATTATAGCAAAAAAAATAATTAACATTAAATTATCTCAACTTCTCAACTTGCTACATGAATATGCTATGCTACGTTCCCAAGTCATGTTTAGGCATAATAAATGGAACTTCAAGCAGTACGACAATCACGACGTATGAGTATATCCTGATTGTCAGCTGCGAAACAGTAAACACGAAAGCGGAACTATCGAGTACTATCGACGTTCACCGAATTGAGCCCCTCTTTATGTTCCTCTTTTTAGGGAGCGATGTGGGAGGAGGGTATGTTAAACAGGATTCACACCACAAAACGAGTTACAATGAATGAGTTGAAAGCAACTATTGGAAGATGTGTCAATATACTTATTTAACTGATTAGAAACGTTTTAGATCCAATCAGTGAGCGTTGTCAGCTGTTCATGGACCACCATGACCAATAATTTGAACATTTCCGATTAGGTTGTTTCTATATTTGTTCACAGTATGTTGATTTATGAACTTTTTTCTTTCTTATAATAAATGTTGGTTTTATGGTCATTTTAAGTGTATATACATTTTACTAGGAAACCCTATATGTATCTTTACCTATATATATATATATATATATATATATATATATATATATATATATATATATATATATATATATATTATCTGAATACAGCAATAAGGAAGGGAAGACTTTTTTGATTGATGATTAAATGTAAATTTGTATATATATATATATATATATATAAATATATATATAAATATATATATATAAATATATATATATATATATGATATAAAGATGAATGTCTCTGTACGTATGTGTGTGTGCATGTGTGTGGGTGTGTCTGGTCAGGAATAGACCCCTATATGGTTGACTATTTTTTTTTTAAAAACACTGATTGCATATTATGATAGAAGATGTATCGAGACACAGGAATGTGTATGTTTGTTCTGGCAGAACAGTGGTTCATTAAAATCGTGGGGTCCGCGTTCGCGTCTGGTCCACAAAGTATGGAAATAAAAAAAAAATTAAAAAAAAAAACGTTTACAAGTGTTTTGATATAGATGTACATAAAAATACTTTGATAAGTATGTTTTAACTTAAATATGGATGTAAATATCATTGGTATCTTGACTGAACTCTGAACCTATTTATTAATGTGCTTGAGTGACATGACTTCGAATTGCTAGTTGATATTTACCTCTCTCCAAAGGAGGGAAGATACTAGTGTCGGAAAGCGAAATTAAATGAAGTAACTTCCCCGAGGAGAAGCACTCTAACGTATCAGCATTCTTTGCTAAAACCCCTCAAGGTGATTTTTCAGTGAATCTCTTCAAAAAAGATGAAAAGGCGTGGGACTATGGAATTTGTTATGCAGGTTCTAACAACTTACCGCAGTCAACAGGGTTAATGGCTATTTAAGAATTGGCATGGACTCTATTGGTTTTAATACTTACTGCAAATATGGCACGCCGCGAAGTGTTCACAAGGATGTGTAGAGGTAGGACAGAGTTGATTAATCTCTTTAATCCTCCTTCGGCTTACCTTTCAATTTTCCCTCCTCTCCTCTTCAAAGTATGTGATGCCTTGATCAGAATTTATAAATGAACATATTCAGAAAACAAAGATTGCGCTGATTTTTTTTTTACCTCAGACTTGTTCAAGCACAAGATTTAAATCAGGTCAATTCGAAGTCAACGAAAAATAGGAAAATAGTTTTTGCTTAATCAGAAAATTCTTCATCTCTCTTTTTGTTTTTTTTGTTTTGGTTTTCGGAATAAATTTTGCGAAAATTCAATCAGATTATTTCAGCTGGTCTCTCTCATTCGCAAGAAGGCTTGTCATTCCTGAAAATGGTGGCATATAATTATGATAAATCACCCCGATGTCGAACCTTTAACCGTCCCACCAACTTCGGTGGGTTTTTTTTTCGCTTGTTGTGTTTTATTTGTATGTCTCTGTATTTATGTACTTCATTTTTTATTCGTTTATTCAAACAGGAAACAAAAGGATTTCTTCGAGAATATCCAGATACAAAAGATAGATACATCAACTAAAAATATATACGAGGAGAGGAACACATAAATAGATTTACTCGACTTGTGGCCTCCTTCTATCACATTTACTTGTTTACAATATTACAGCATCTTTCTGCCTCTGCACCCACACGTGTAAGCTCCCTACACACACACACACACACACACACACACACACACACATATATATATATATATATATATATATATATATATATATATATATATATATATAAGAACAAGTAGTTAATAAAACATGTTTAAAAACACACTGGAAAAAAGTTAAACATATTTAATTTTTTTTTGTTTAATTAAATATGTTTTGAACTCTTTTCCAAAGTGTTTTATTAAAATGTTTCATTCACTACTTGTTCTTATAGTAAGATGTAGCTCCTATTTGGTTTTATCGAGCTTTTACATCTGGTTGAGATTAGTTTATAAATATTAATTCTTTAATATGTACAATTTACTTTAGTTTTTCCATGTTGGATCATTTTGGTAAACTTAACTGTCATTCTTATATATATGTATGTGTGTGTGTATGTGTGTGTGTGTGTGTGTGCGCGCGCTCGTTTGAGTGTGTATTTGTTTTAGGGTAGGTCGATTTTTAACTTTTTTGGAAAATATAAAATGTCAAAGCCGAGAAAGTGGCACACATATAGCGAGAGTACAAATATAAAAACTAGGTTTTTTTAACATCAGCCGTTAGATTAGCATTTGATTTTAAGTTTGTCTTCTTCGACACACGGAAAAGTCTTTATCCTTTGAAGATTTATATGAAATTATTTAGTATTTTATAGTTTTATTCATAATAAGTAGTGTGTGTATTTATGTAAATAAATTATATAATGGCTTATATGCTAGAAATTCAAAAGAATATAATTGCCCCTCCCAATATTTTTCAAAGGCCACATTTTACTTTATTGCATAACAGATAAGAAAAAATAAGCAATTATTTTTACTTTCAATGAAAAAAAGAAATGGTTTAATTCTGTTTGGAGAAAGAAGGTTTTATGTAAACTAAAACAAATTGTTTACCCTCCTCTAGAAACGTGTCTATGCTTGTATACAACACAAAATTGGCCAGTACAAAATAAAGCTGTTTTATAACATTATGTCAAAATTCTTCCTATAATACCCCTTTTGAAGCAAAAAGTGGCCTCATCTCGTGACATAAAACTTTAGTAATTATATTTCTATATCTTGCCTCTAGTCCACAGGCTTATGATGTTAATTCTACGGCCCTTCCGACACAATTTGCTTTCTGCCGCTCATCGTTAATTCCTGAAGTTTTTGATCCGATAATTCTGTAGTCAATGCTGGCCTTGAGACTCCACTTTGAGAAAAGTCTATCAAATGTAAAACGTTAAAATTTATTGCTGAATTCTTTTAACGCTTTTTCACTGGTGTCCCACTCCTGAAAAAGAAAAGAGAAATCAAATCATCTTATTGACTTGAACAAATGAACAGAACTTTTATTTAATCATTTTATTAAAATACTAATTTAACATGGACGTAAAAAAATTGATCAGTTTTATATAAAGAAATGTTCACGTACATGATGAGAATACCAATTATATTTGCTAACTTGCCTGGAAGTATGTGGTTCTGTTGTATTTAATAGAGAAGGTGGGCCGCAAAATTTGTAGAATCAGGACTGCTTGTAATAATAGTTCGTGTAGAAAAATATCTGCAAAAAATATATTTTATGATATTGTTAGAAATTAAACAAACGAAATTATGAATTGAAAATGGCATTAGGAAAAAAACGATAAATATAAAAAAGATAAATATGAAAAGATAAAAATAAAACAGTTAACTATGAAAAAGTTGAATGTAAAAAATATAAATATAAAAAAGATAAAAATATAAAAAGGATAAAAATATAAAAAAATATAAATATAAAAAAGATAAAAATATAAAAAAGATAAAAATATAAAAAATATAAATATACAAAGAACAAATATTAAAAAAAATAAATATAACAAAAAGATAAATATAAACATATAAATATTAAAAAGATAAATATAAAAAGGAAAAATATAAAAATGATGAATATAAAAAAGATAAAAATATAAAAAGGATAAAAATATAAAAAAGGATAAATATAAAAAAGATAAAAATATAAAAAATATAAAAATGTTAAATATAAAAAGATAAATATTAAAAAGATAAATATAAAAAGGAAAAATATAAAAATGATAAATATAAAAAAAGATAAAAATATAAAAAAGATAAAAATATAAAAAAGATAAACATATAAAAAAGATAAAAATATAAAAAAAGATAAATATACAAAGAATAAATATTAAAAAAATAAATATAACAAAAAGATAAATAT
The DNA here is from genome assembly GCF_053919585.1 of Euprymna scolopes. Lineage (NCBI taxonomy): Eukaryota > Metazoa > Mollusca > Cephalopoda > Sepiida > Sepiolidae > Euprymna > Euprymna scolopes. Next base: position 61,808,352 of record NC_136515.1, read on the forward strand.
AAAAAAGATAAATATAAAAAGATAAATATAAAAAGGTAAATATAAAAAATAAATTATAAAAAAGATTAATATAAAAAAGATAAAAATATAAAAAGGATAAAAATATAAAAAAAGAATAAATATAAAAATGATAAAAATATAAAAAAATATAAAAAAGTTAAATATAAAAAGATAAATATTAAAAAGATAAATATAAAAAGGAAAAATATAAAAATGATAAATATAAAAAAGATAAAAATATAAAAAGGATAAAAATATAAAAAAGGATAAATATAAAAAAGATAAAAATATAAAAAAAATATAAAAAAGTTAAATATAAAAAGATAAATATTAAAAAGATAAATATAAAAAGGAAAAATATAAAAATGATTAATATAAAAAAAGATAAAAATATAAAAAAGGTAAAAATATAAAAAAGATAAACATATAAAAAAGATAAATATACAAAGAATAAATATTAAAAAAATAAATATAACAAAAAGATAAATATAAAAAAGATAAATATAAAAAGATAAATATAAAAAGGTAAATATAAAAAATAAATTATAAAAAAGATTAATATAAAAAAGATAAAAATATAAAAAAGATAAACATATAAAAAAGATAAAAACATAAAAAAGATAAAAATATAAAAAAGATAAAAATATAAAAAATATAAAAATATAAAAAAGAGAAATATAAAAAAAGAAAAATATAAAAATGATAAAAATGTGAAAAAGAGTTATTAAGTTAGGTCCCTGTTCAAGGAACCTATATCTAAAATTTCAAGTGTTTAGACCTAAAATTATCGGATTAGTTTATTAGAGTTCTCAAAGGTGAAATCGATGAACTTTGACCCCTGAACAGCTAAATTTCTGGCCGAGAACCGATCACATCGATTTTCCTAAATCTCAGTACACTGCATATCAAATTTCGAGTCTGTAGACTAATAATTGAAATATTTATTGCGTAGGGAAATGCACACACACACAGACACACAGACAGATACACAGACAGACAGATACACAGACACGTTAACCTTTATAGATAGATAGATAGATAGATAGATAGAGTAAACTAAATATATACGTATACATAAATATAGATGCTAACGATTTCTTGTTTACTGTAAACATTTTACGCAAATATTATGCAAGTATAAATCATGTAGAATATCTGCATGACTATAATTACTCGTAATAGTTAACTCTAGATAATCATCCCGTAAGAAAACCGAAAAACTAATAGGGAATTAATTAAAATGAATGTTTAAACGAATATGCAAATTAACTAGAGCTTTTGCTAATGAATGCATTTCGACAACCCATGTATGAGAAAATTGTATTTTATTTTTAAATAAATAGAAAAGATGGGTTTTAATATGAATATCAATGCACACAAAAGAAAACCGAATTCATAGGAGTATAGATAGATTTGAATAAAGCCGGTAAACGAAGTTAAAACACGTGAGTCTCTGAGTAAACATGAAAATGAAACGATTACGTAACGGTGTACAAGGAAACATATCTCAGCTAAAAAAAAAGTCGTGGATGATTGCTTCTTTAATTTATTTTAAATGAAATATTTTTAATGAATTCTTTTTGATCGACTCCTATTTAGTTTTCGGAAAAAATACATAGATATTACAAACGAAAGAAACAAATATTACTTACACTAACTTCAGTTTCTTCTTCAAAAACAGTATTAATATGGCATGCTTATTCTTCAATTTAACGCCGGAATCTGGCAACATAGCGAAGAAATATTGAATTTTTTCAATCTTTAAATTCAATTGCTCAAAAAACGATAGAGATTGTGAAAAAAAAATGCTGTGGTTATTCTCAATGTTATTTGACAACTTTCTCTGCATAGACATAGTCGTAATACCAAACTCGACCTACCTAATATATGTATGTATAGGAGAGATGCTACTCTAGCGGCACTGATTTGTGATACAACGAATCAGGACTTTAAGCCTCCCGCTTTTGGTAGAGCACGGTCGTAAATAATCTCACCCACTACTTAATTGGCTGAAAAAAGCGAGGCTTGCCGTCTGTTTATACATAAGAGGTTTGAGCTCTATATAATGGTTGACAAATGGTTGTTTAAATACACATTTGGCGAGGGTATTTGAAAGCACAGCTCCCGTGCGTCGGTCGATAGAACTGCTGACTATCAAGGCGATGGTTCTAGGTTCAAGCCTCGGCTTGGGAGACGTGCTAGTCTAGCGGCGTGGATGAGTTTTGATACATCGAAACAGGACTTCTGTCGATGACTGCAAATATATGTATTTATATATTATTATTATTATTATTAGTAGTAGTAGTAGTAGTAGTTGTTCACCTCAAACAAGGCACATTTCCATTTGATGTTGAGAGCTATTCTCAGGGACATACGTTGCAGGTATACTATGTAGGGAGTTGAGCAACAATATATCTGTTTACATTACACTTGAACTTCTACATACGATTACAGTTGAGAAATCAAGAACCTGGAAGGAAATTCCAAATTGTAGCAGTTCTGCGGAGAAAATATTAAAGCAGAAGGCTTTCTTACATTTAGGAATATTTACTGTGTAGGGGTGGGACTTTGCTGCTTGTCGGGGTTGTCGGGAATATTTACGTCGATGGGGGGCCAAGCCTTATATTTGGCTACTATTATTATTAGGGGTTTCAAGGGATTGTAGCATTAGCCAACACTGCAATGCAAACCCCATTAATATATTTTATCAAAATCAAATTACACCGAACTTCAGAATCGAAGAAAACGCGATTAAAAATGTCATACGTAGATGCTTTACACCTTTTGACAGTAATTCTAAAATTAAATTTATTATCTACTACAAAAATTTAGAACACAAAACCTTGTTCTTAGAAACAACACCTCATCGCCTATAAAAACGTTGGAGCAAATCAAGGTAGTGTATAATTTCAAATGCTCTATGGGGGAATGTAACTCCGAAAATAATACATACATTGAGAATACAACGACAACGTTGTCCCGTAGAATAACCATGCATCTAAATAATACTAGTTCTATATAGAAACATTTGATAAAAGAAGATAACTGTCCCAGCTCAAATCTTAGAAAGCTCCTCATTGACAACATAAAAATTATACAGCATGAACATATCATTAAAAAAATCAAAACACCTTGAATCGTTATATAGTAGAACCCTTCACCCCACTATCAATTATATCGCATTCGAGAAAAGCAGTCACGTTTAAAATGTCTTGCGTAGTCTGTATGGACGGACTTTGTTAACGGTATCCAGGAACTTGCTGGTTTTAATACTTGAATTTTAATCGATCTGTATTATTAATCAACTTTATATATTTTAACTTATCGCCGTTTACTGTATATTTTAGTTTTCACTTTTATTTCTCATTTTCGCTCCTTCGGAATTTTACTTCAACACCTGATGACGATTCGTGGAGGAATCGAAAGCGCTTGTGACAGCAACAACTATGGAACGTTTATGAATATTTTGGATTTTGATTAAAAAAAAAAAAATCAAATCAAAAAATTAAAAAAAATCATAAAGCAAAGGTTCTCCGTTGCATTTAATTATATTTGCTTGAATAAAAAAATGATGCCTAAATATACCAATATATATATATATATATATATATATATATATATATATATATATATATATATATATAATATATATGAGAGGTGTATGCACTCACTTCGATATTACATAAGTATGTATTTTATGGAGAATCGGAAAGTGGCAGAATGCACGTGCACACAGGGTACATGTAAATATGTCTTTATTACATTAATATGACCAACGGTGCACACAGATACTGTACCTTACGCGGGGAAATGTCGACAAAATTAGTCGAAAATTTGGTTCTTTTAGAAAAATAAAACATATTTGTAAAATAAATGTTTCTCCCAAGGCTATAAGAACAAACAAGAAATACATGGAGAAAACCTAGTTCTATATGTGAATTAAAGGTATTTATCACCTATTCTCTCTCTCTTTCGCTGTCTCTCTCTGATATATATATATATATATATATATATATATATATATATACGCATATATATATATATGTATGTATATAAGATCATATTCTTATTTATATAAACAAATAATACATAGTCTCTACACTGGATATGCTAATGTTTCGGAGAAATTTCTTTATTACAAAAACAGAATCACGTTGTCAGGTGACGCAAATAAACTCTATTTGCTATTTCAAGCATGTGTTTGTGTGCCTGTGTCCAATATTTTTAAAAGTAAATATTTGCAATCAGTTTTCTACATAGGGACACTAGTTTGTCACATTTTTGTATTAGTGTAAAAAATAGTGTAGGAAGTGATAATTAATGCTGATCAGGGATTGGAACACATATCCAAAGCAATCCTTAGCTTCGTAAACAAGTATCTTTTGATTCAGGTCACTGCCAATTATAGTAGAACACTGGGAAACGGCATTAATCCGTTCCGGGGTCGGTGAAACCGTGGTATGGCGGGACGTAAGCAAAATAACAGTACAGTATATAATACACGTGTGTATAATCTAGTCACATTATAAAGAACACCTTAAGGCGAGGCAAATACCGTAACGGAAAAATATCGTAACGGAAATGTATCGTATTCCACAGTGTTACAAAAAATTGAAGGGAATTTATTCATAGTAAATATCATTCAAAATAACCAGTGAAAAGGTCTTCACACACACACTCTCATATATATATATATATATATATATATATATATATATATAAATAGTTTTTATTTCCTAGATGGTAACGCAATAAAACTAAAATGTTTAGAAAACACTATACACTAAGATCTGTATTCTGATAAAAAATTCAGCTACATGTATTATTGTGTGTATAGTTTTATAGAGTGACTTCAGCCCAGACTTCGGAACTTTACTTAATCGTATTTTGACCTGAAAAATATATACTTTAAACAAAAGTGTATTTGACATTTCTGAAAAGAAAAAAATATAGACAGCCAACTAAAAAATCAGGTGAATTATAAAATCCTAACACATACGAGTAGTTAAGCTCATTATAATATATATATATATATATATATATATATATATATATATACACACATATATATATATATATATATATATATATATATATGGGGGGATTGAGTGCGTGTGTGTATGTCTGTCTGTGTCATTTTGTGCTAAGCAGCAAACTATCCTAGAAAACAAAAAGAGAATCAACAGTGGAAACGCGAGAGGGAATTGATGATTCAAATCTGTTAAACATGCATGGGAGTAAGATATATATATATATATATATATATATATATATATATATATAGAGAGAGAGAGAGAGAGAGAGAGAGAAAGAGACAGAGAGAGACACAGAGAGACAGAGAGAGAGAGAGACAGACGGACAGAAAGAGAGAGACAGAAAGAGAGTGAGAGAGAAAATATGAAAAACCTGCTCACCCTTAAAAAAAGAAAAACATGCATTTTATTATTTTTTTTGCGACGTGGAAACGCAATAAAATCCATCATTCTGTCAAGCAGCAACTAAGTAGATTTACTCTTTTGTCTGCGAAGATTGGTTGCAGGAAATCAAGAAAGCAAAATTTAGAAGAGAAGAAGAGTTTAACCATCCTCAAAAAAGTTTTAGTGAGAGTTATGAATGTAATACAAGAACACAAGCGGTGTAAGTTATAATAATAATAATAATAATAATAATAATAATAATAATAATAATAATAATAATAATAATAATAATTCTGATTTCGTTTATGAACGTCTCCCTGGAAAGGGATGGGAGTCATTTCCAGAGGATTTCCCTATAATTGCAGAGGTATGAACGCCACCTAAAACATCAGGGATTTGTAGTTTTTTTCAATTGTCCTTCCAGACGACTTGAAACTACTCCTAGTGTACCAACTACGATCGGGATTATTTGTTTTAACCCCGTGTATACGCCTTATCTCCAAGGCCAATGGAGCATAATTGCTCCACTTCTCATTCTCCATCTCTCTCACATTCCTGCCCCAGTGTACTGAGAATTCTACAATCTGTCAGTTTTTTTTTTTAACTTTGTCAATGACGACCAAATCTGGACGATTATGTTCCAATTGCTTGGTCGTTATGACACTTCTGTCCCATCATACGTCTACTTTGCCATCATCCAACCATTTTCCATTACACTTTACCCCAGCCCTCTTACATACCCAATATATCCGGAGTCCCATGCGATCGTGTCTTTTGCGGTACTCTCTCAGGGCCAGTCCACTACAACCTGCTGCAAGGTGCGCAATTGACTCTAAGGTCTTACCACAAATCTGTTATTGTGCAGCAATTTCCTCTCCTAGAACCACTTTTTGAACAATCGTGTTCCTAATGCCTGCTCTTGTGCTGCACAAACAAAAGCTTCAGTACTCTTAGCCAGATACCCAGCTCTAAGCCATTGCCATGATCTTTCATCAGCAATTTCTGCTAAATCCATGCATTTTCTTCCTAGCCAGTTCCTCTGTCCTTTCTCTAATCACATAATCAGCATTGGTCTCACATACCTCCACTTCATTGGCCACAACCTTAAGCATCCACTCCCCACTTCTAACCACATGCTCCTTCAACGACATCTCCTCGGTACTAACAGTCTTTTAAATTTCAATCCTCTCCCACCATCTTTCCTCTTTTGATACAGACTTGCTACGCTACTTCAAATGTGAAATATACCAAACATTGCTAAAACTTTTCTTTTTTTTATCCATGGCATGCAAATCCTTGTCAGACCATTCTAAAATTCCCGTACTGTATCTCAAAACACTGAGTGTCCATGCATTTACTGCTTTCATTAGGTTTCCTCCATACAGATTCGACTTTGCAATTAGCTTCACTCTTCTGAGATACTCCTTTCTGACTTTTTCTTTCATTTCTCTGTTCATGATGCCTACACCCTCCAGCACTCCTAAATAGTTATATCCTGTATCTTCTATTTCTTTCAGGATTTTTCCATTTGGCAGCATTATTCCATTCGAATGAATCTTTACTCCTCTTTTCATCACCAGCACTACCCATTTACTAATCCCAAACTCCATCCCAATGTCTTCTGAGTATGTCCCCATAAGTTCTATCAGTCTCTCCATTTCCTTTTCATTTCTACCGAATATTGTCAAATCATCCATTAACAGTAGATGGTTGAGGCGTCTGTCTCCATATCCAAAGTTATACCCCAGTTTTTCTCTCTTCAACAGGATGCTCTGTGGTATCATTATCATTACAAAAAGAAGTGGCGATAACGAATCTCCTTGAAATGTCCCACGTTTAATGACAACGTGTCCCATCTCTTCTCTGTTTGCTGTCAGCGCCGTTTTTCATTGAGTCATACTTGTCCCCAAAAGCCCTACTACATTCTCAGAAACCTTCATCATCAATAGTATTTGACGTATCCCTGAATGAGGAACCATTTCTGTATTCGATCCATGCCACGCTCAGATTTCACTTCTTCTTCTTCGCATCCTGCATTATTGCTTTATCAATTAGTAGTTGCTCTTTAGTACATTTCCTGCACCCCGTTTGTTTGTAAGGAAAAACACCATTACTCTCTAGATGTTCATAAGTTTTCTCCGCAAATATTCCAGTCAACAGTTTCCACATCATTGGCAGACATGTAATTGGTCTATACTTATTGGCATTTGTTCCTTTTGCAGGATCTTTCCTAATCAGTGTTGTTCTTCCCTTCACAAGCCAATCAGGGGCATCTCCCGATTCTACAACCCTCTGCAGAGCAGCAGCTAGAGGTGGATAATGGAATGGGAACTGTTTAAACCCGAAGCCCATCACTCCATCTGGACCAGGTTCCTTCCAGTTTGTCATCCTTAGTATGTCAGCTTTAACGTCATCGATGGTTATCTCAACGTTCCTCATCTGCTGCATTTCTGAGAGCCTTTCTCGGACCTCTCCCAACCAGCTAGCCTTCTCATTATATCGCCCTTCGACGGACCAAATCCCACTCCAGAACTTCCTTGCATCTTTTGCATTTGGAGTGTTGGTATTCCCCCCGCTTTACTACCATTTAATTCTTTATACAGCTGAAACTGATTGTTCCGGAAAAGGTTGTTTTGCCGAAATGCAACACATTTTCCAACAAAGTTCCTAATTTTTATACCACCAGTGTGGACCTTCTTTTTCAACATTGTTAGAACGTTCATTGTTCCCTTTTCCAGCAATCAATACCTCTTTTCAAGCTCGTCCTTTGCTTTCTGTCCTAGTTTAACTCCTTTTCTTATTTCTTCGATTCTAATGTCTTTCCGCCACCGTTTTATACTTTCTTCAAGCTGCCTCTGCCAGTGTGGCCTTCTATCCTTCATTTTTCCCTTTTTCTTCTGTAATAAGCCAAGACGATTCACAATAACGTATGACGCTACATATAGCAACTTGTTAAGTTCCGTAATCGATATGTTCTTTCTTATGATGTTGTGAATTACTCCTTGAATTACTTTTACCTCGTTTTTCACCTTCCGCCTATCACTGCTCTTCATACTTGGAATCTTTATGATATCATCTCTACAAAGAACCTCTCTTAACTTCTGAAGTACTTCTTTTTCTACAGAAGTCAAAGTTCGAACTTAATCACCACTTATCCATACATCTACTCCTTTCACTAGCTCCATTGTCTCAGAGTCAATGATCTCATCTACCTTAGACCCTTCAAACTCTTTCTCATTACTTCCCTTAACTATAGGATTCCAGTTCTTTCATCAGAGCTAGTTTCATCAATTTTACTTTTGTTATTCATTTCATTCCTAACCATCCATTCAATCTGTTCTCTTGCAATCACTGAAAGTAGGTTGTTATATTTAATTTGTTTTAACTGGGATACCAAACTCGCGACACTTCTAGGACCCCCTCCTCTCGATTCACATTCTTCCTTCATTTTTTGGATAGATCCAAAGATTTGGTACTTCCACTTCTTACAAAGCATTCCCACAGTACTCTTCTTTCCTCATCCGTCCATGTTTTTTTTTTTTTACATTTCCTGTTCCAATTCCTTATTGTCTTGGTACCCTCTCTGGCAATCCCCACTCCCCCTATATCCAGCCAGATCCTCAGAATTTCGAACAGTTGTATGATTACGACAGGACCCACCCTGTTGACCAGTGGGACACCTATCTGACGTGAGACCATCACAAGATGTTCGAGCCTTATTTACGTCGTTATTTTCAATTTTTGGATTTGATATTCTCCAATAAATAGAGTATGTGAATTTAAGGTTACACCACCACGGATAGATTTATCGAGACATTATGTCTAGGACGGTTCCCCATTCAGGTCAGAGATAATAATAATAATAATAATAATAATAATAATAATAATAATAATAATAATAATAATAATAATAATAATAATTAAAAAAAAATAATAATAATGATAGCAATAATAATAAAAACAATAATAATAACAATAATAAGAAGAACCATGACAATAATAATAATATAATAATAATAATAATAACAATAACAATAATAATAAAAATAATAACAATGATAATAACAACAATAACAATAATAATAATAAAAAGAAGAGGAAGAAGAAAAAGAGAAAGAAGAATAAGAACTATAATAATAACAATAATAATAATAACAATAATAATAATAGCAATAACAATAATAATAATAACAATAATAATGATAGCAAAAATAATAAAAACAATAATAATATCAATAATAAGAATAACCATAACAATAATAATAATATAATAATAATAACAATAAAAATAATAATAAAAATAACAACAATAATAATAATAACAATAATAATAACAATAAGAAGAAGACGAAGAAGAAGAGGAAGAAGAAGAAGAAGAGGAAGAAGAATGAGAACAATAATAATAATAATAATAATAATAATAATAATAATAACTAGCGTGGAAATGCTACCATCCTCAGCGATCCACTATCAATTCTGGATCGTTGGAAGGAGCATTTTGCCACTCTACTCAATAAAGAATCTGATGCAGAGGAGGACTTTCTAAAAATGGCCGTACATCACTCAGACCAAACATAGATGAATGCAGCACCAGACTTTCAGATTGCAATGGAGAAAATGAAAGTAAATAAAGCCACCGGGCCTGATAATATCCCCTTCGATTCTATCCACCATGGTGACGAACATATGAAAAAAAAGACTATTTACTCTCATACTTTAGATGTTGGAAGGATCTGATAGTAATAGTAACTACCTTCAAAAAGTGTTGACCGAAAATCATGCGGCAATTACTGTGGGATTGCCCTTTTATCAATAATAGGACAAGTATTTGCCCGCATGCTACTGAATCCCTTGCTGCAAGTCACGGAATAAGTCCTCCCATAATCTCAGTGCAGCTTGCTTGTCTCTCGTTCGATAATAGATATGGTTTTCCATGCTTAACAGCTGCAGGAGAAAAGCAGGGAAGAAGAGAAACATCTCTTTCTTGTAATATATGAACTACAAAAATCAGTCACTAGCGTTCTAAGGGGCGCAATGTGGAAAGATCTCAAGCAATTTGGCTACTCAATCAAATGTTGTAGAACGCATCCAGGCCCTACATGACGGCATGTCAGGATATGTATCGCATCAGGACAAGGAAACAAAAACGTTTCCATTTACCTTGGACGAGAAGAAGGCTGTGTCCTTGCACCTACATTTTTTCTTTTTATCCTGTTGCAATGTTGCACGAACTTCGTCCAAATAACCCGGAGGTGAACATTAGATACCGCTACGATGGGGATATTTTCAAGCCTAACTAGACTAAAATCTGAAAGCCTTGTGAAATTCCAACATGCTCCAATATGCAGATGACAACATGATCCTTTGTCATTCAAAGGAAGGCATCCAAAGATCCGTAAACAACTTCACAGTAGCCTTCCACCGTTTCAGACTCTCTGTTAATATCGGTAAGATAAAAGTGTTTGTTCAACCAGTACCCAACACCATCTAACAGGACATAAGTATTCACATAAATGACACTCCTCTTCATCAAGTAGATAACTTTCTATATCTCGGAAATGTCCCTAATTGAGAATGAAATAGAAAGCCGAATTGACCTTGCTTGTGGAGCTTTCGGTAAATGTCTTCAAAAATAAACATCTATTAATAAAAACGAAGCTCATGATGTGCCACGTAAGTGTAATCCCTACGCCTTTGTATAATTGTGAAACCGAAATCATGCACGAAAGTGATCTCATTAAACTCGAAAAATTCCACCAAGAAAACCAACGACCGCCCTCTAACGGCGATACAAACACCAACTCAATTCTACCCTAAAGAAAGCACGGAATTTAATCTTCATATGTAGGAAACACTGACTCTGGATCGCAGTAAGTCGTGGCAATCCATTATATCCATATATATATATATATATATATATATATATATATATATATATATATATATATATATATATATATATATATATATTATGTGTTCATGAACGTTTCGTCTTTATTTCGAGATTTCCTCTGGATGAACATAAAGACGAAGCGTTGATGAACACATAATACGGTTTGTTCCTTTGTATTTCTCTATTTTGTCGGAATACGATTTCCATTATTTTCATATATATATATATATATATATATATATATATATATATATATATATATATACGTTTATGCTTTTCTTGTAAATTTTCCACGAGTATTCCGCGTTTCATTCTCGTGAGAATTCGTCAGGCGTATTAATAATTACAGAAAGTTAACAAATGCACGACTCTACATGAAAGGCCGACAGAAAAAAAAACGATAGGATTTTTTTTTAATTAACAACGTATATACAAAAATAACTACCAATAGAAATAACTACATTTATAGAGAACAGCCGCGGGAAGCAGAACCACAAACCAATAAACTATTTACTAAATTTGTCGGAAATTGAATGAGAGCCAACAAATCTTACACTCACTTTATAATTATTTACACTCCTGTAGCACATTTATAAAAAAAGAAGAAATAAACGGACGGACGTTAAACTCAGATCTTAATATCTATAAAAAGTTTATTATTAGGAAAATAGAACAGAATTATTTAACCATTGGTAACTGACTACTAAGAATGAACGGACTGTACAGAATTAGTTTGGAAATAGAATGCTATATAGAAGTTTACAGAAACAGAACAAATCATAAACCACCTCATGTATGTGGACAACATTACTTTTTTTGGAATTTGTAATATTATTGGGATTGCAATGGAAACTATCATTTCCAGCTATATGAAGGCCTATGGCCTAGATGAGCATATAAAGGGTTATGTTCTAAGGCGACATTTTATGGCAACTTCTGCCTATCTCAGCGAATATCATACCGTACTGATGTTTACAGTCAAAGAGAAAATAATAAACCACCTCATGTATATGAATACCTTACAACCATTTATCAAAAAAAAGGAACTTAAGAAAAGCTTATGAACATGATAAAACACGTAAACTACAAAATACAAATGAAATTCGAAATGAAAAAGTTTTCACAACTTAAGATGAAAGGGAAAATCGTATATAGTTGAAAGCATGGACATGTCTAACATTAAAGAAAGGACAGGGACATGGCACTTATGAATATTTTAGGTGTTTGAGATCACGTACCATCGAATAAACATCAATAAAATAGCAGCTTAGAAAATAAAACTTTAAAAAGACAAGGACACATTTATATAAGAAATGAAATAATAAAATTTATAAAAGGAATTAATGTTTTAAGATTATCAAAAGATGAGACTAACGAAACCACGTGAACATGGCTATAAAAAGGAAACTTAAGCAGGGAAACAGAATTCCTGATAATATCCCCACATGATAACATGATTAGAACTATCCACCTAAAAAGAAGGACTGACAGACATAATTAAGCAGGGAATGCAGATTCTATGACCAAAGGAACAAAAAAAAAATTAGTTAATCCAGAAAAGTTGCTAAAAATATAAAAAATAAACACGATCAAATGGGAACCAAATAAACTGACAATTATGCATACAATTGCATTTAGAACACCGAGACAAATAGAAGAAACATAACTTGGCAGCAATACTGGAAAATGAAAGTCACAAATTGGCCATGAATATACAAATTGATAAACTCACTCTGGCAAGATGACCAGATATCATAATAGAATGACAACGCTCTGCCAGATTGTAGAATTTGCCAATCCAACAGTCCAAAGAGTGAAAATCAAGGTGGCGGACAGTTGGAGTAAATACAAGGAACTGGCCAGAGATCTCAAAGGATTCTGAAAGATGAAGAAAGACAAAATAGCACCAACAATACTGGATGCGTTAGAAACATATCATAAGACTTCGAAAAAAGAATAGAAGAGGCGCTGACGCAAGCTGGACATCTTAAAACTGCTACATATGTAAGACACAAAGGGACCTCACAAGGAATCATGAAAGCTGAAATGGTATAATTGTAAATAAAATCCTTTGCTTCACCACCGGAACTCTATTTTTGTGTGTGTGCGTTGAAATGGCACCACATCAAATAAGTAAAGAGGTTCAAGAAAGGTAAAATGACCTAGGAAGAGAAGCAGTAGCAAGGTTTCCGTTTGTTGAATGCAAAGAGAACTGGGAACTTGGGGAGGCTTATAACCATCTGAGTTCTAGTAGAGACGATAATCGTTGAGTAAATAATGGTTGACAGGTTTGCAATAACGCAACTTCATCTGAAAAGGTTATCGAAAGACGTAACAAGTAGTGGAAATCTGAGGAAACTTGTTGCCACTCAGACTACATAGAACACACTGTTTGCTGTGAAATATGATGGTCTGTTTGACTCGTCAATGTGAGGAAATATTGATAAAACTTGCATTGTCGACATCGTTTGACACCACGTCAAATAACCGAAGGAGCAAGGAGAATGGACTGATCAATGATTAAAACAATAATCAGACATTCGTTGAATAAAAGCGAAAGAGACGGGGACCTAAACATACCTGTTGCAACCCGACTTCTGGTGACGACCAAGGTTATTGCACGCGAAGAGCTCAATTGTATACGACCGACCGATATATATATATATATATATATATATATATATATATATATATATATATATATATATATATATACCCACGGGAAGTATTATCTTTTTCTTTTTTTTTACAAGGTGGTCACAACTTATCGAGGCCGGAAGCCACTCAAAGGTAAGTGTTAGTGTAAGAACAGGACGTTAGTGTGGAGATTTAATAAAGTTTATACGTAAGGGGTGATTTATCAGGAATTTGTTTACGTTGGAATTGAAGACATCCAGGTTGTAGTCAGGTGGGAAGCAGGCAGACGGAACAGAGTTCCACAGGCGTGGTGTTCTAAGAAAGAAACTCTGCTCATGGAATCTACGTTTTGAGTTAGGAAGAAATAAAGAGTGGGGAAAATTTTTGACAGTGGATTCAGCTAGACGGGTGTTTTTCGTAAATGATTGGCGAGGGGGGAACATAGATTGGAGTTCAGACGAGAACCTTTCATGGAAATAACGATAACACAAAGATAGGCTTGCAACGTCTCATCTGTGGGAGAGAGGTTGCAGGGAAGAGAAAATGACATCCCCCACTAAGCCACACAGTCTGTTTTGTACTCTGTCAAGGCAGTATAGGCTGTTTTTAGCAGCTCCTGCCTAGATATGGCAGCCGTATTCCATCTTTGGACGAACTTGGCTTTTATATAGATAGAGAATTGCATCAGGGATGAGATGTCTTCTGGTGCTGTAAAAGGATCCCATCATCTTTCCAGCGACATTGGCAACAGACTTGATGTACGTGTTCCATTTCACATCAGGAACGAAGGTCAAGCCTAGAAGCTTGTCAGAACATTAGGCTTCTCCTAGAGGGGAGCCATATATTTCAATTGATGCCAGATAAGGATCAGAGAGTTGATGATGTAAAGAAAGAAGTTTGGTTTTACATGCATTAAAGATACCCAGCCACGTCTTCCCCTCCCCCCTGAACCACGCGCTCGAGCTCAGAGGAGAGAGAATCAGAGAGAGACTTGTTATTCACAGGCTTTGATGGGTTGCCATAGATGGTCGTGTCATCAGCATAGATGTCAACGAATGATTTTAGTATGTGTTTTGGGAGATCATTGATGTAGATCAAGAAGAAGGTTGGGTCCAGGATGGACCCTTGAAAGACTCCAGTATTAATACTGCAGGCCTCTGATTTTTGTCCATCGACCACTACTCTTATGGGCCTATCAGAGAGAAATGATTTAATGATAGAGAGAACATTTCCAGTTATACCGTAGATGGAAATCTTGTGAAGTAGGCCCTTATGGAATACCTTGTCGAAGGCTTTTGATATGCCAAGAGCAATTGCCCTAGAAAGGAAGCCTTTTGTCGAGCGATTCGCTAATCCAAAGAGATATAACCGTTAGCACATCTGCGGTTGATCTTGCAGAACGGAAACCATATTGCGTGTCACGAAGAAAGTTATTTCTATTGAGGTGGTTTACTATTTCTCTATTAAATATGGATTCCAGCAACTTACACATGACACACAGGAGACTTATTTGTTTGTACTGAAGGGGGGATGACTTATCACCTGAATTCTTAAATACAGGGAATACTGATGAGGTTCTCCAGGGTGTTGGAAAGCACTTCTCCTAAAGGCAACGCTTAAAGAGTTTCGTAAGTATGGGACCAAGTTTTAGTTAAAGATTTTTTAACACTATAATTGGGGTGCTGCCTGGGCCAGTTGCTTTACTGGAATCAAAGTTCTTGATTCCAGTAACGCACATCCAGTAAAGCTTGGCGACCTCATGTCCAGATATCTGTATGTTACCTAGCGTGTTCTGTGTTATAGAAAAACAATGGGGAGTTGATGGACTTCGTCGCAAAGGGTAGAATTAGCTGCAAAGTTCTTGGCAAATAGGTTGGCCTTGCATGATGTTGACGAGAATATCTCTGGTCCATTGATAATGGTTAGGATAGAACGCAGACTTCCCCCTCTTTCTTCAACCTCCCAATCCATGCACCCTTACTTTACCAAACCTCACTCAAACACGTCTACTGGTCACATTCACCTTACTATTCACCTTTCAAAGCGTATCTTACACCCAAATATTGTATGAGCAATTTAAGCATGCATGGTAGCCGTGATTGCACAGTGAACGAGGAATAAAAAAATAATAAGTTCACTCCCCCCCACGACTATTTAGCACCAAAATCCCAAGCGACGTCAAATCTTGGCGACATTGAACAAGCAGTGCAGTTTTAGTCCTTAACACATGTAAATTAGTGTTCTGCACCATGCCAAAAAGTAGATCATTTGCGGCCTCTAATTAAGCCCCTAAAGTCCCCAAGGCTTAACATATTTAAATTTTGTTTCAGCACCATGCACAACTGCTAAATGTGGTAAAATAGTCCCAAGAATGGAGTGTTCTAATTAGGCCTAAACAGCCCCTGGGGCACACACAAGATTTGCCGGGGAGTATAGACAAACAAAATTATATAGAAATCAATTAGTTACAACTTTTCAGAAATGTTTATAAAAAATACAAGACATCAATTTTTTAAATAAGCATAAACGTGTCAAGTTTAGCTATTTTAACAGGAAAGGAACTCTTTGGGGGCAACCGGAGTTTTCCCGGAAAACGTGTTCTAATACTTTTTACTCATATCAATGTTTGTGCAAAATTTCAGAAAATTCCAAACCGTCGTTATTGAGAAAAGTGTTAGCAGACGATCAGATGAACTGACGAATGGACAAGAATGAATTTACAGGTTCATCGTCTTTTTTGTCGAGGGAATAAAAACAAATATAATCAGGGCTGTCTTGTTAATATTGGTTCTTATTCCGTCTGATGAAGTAGTATCCTTAAATAAGGAGTTTACTGAAACATACATAATTAATATTTTTAACCAAATATGTTCATATATAAAAACATATTAAAATTCGGTAATACTAATAAAATTAAAGTCAAAATTAATTTACTCAATTATTAAGTTTCATTATTATCAGTTTTAATAATCGAGCTTGCATATAATATTTTTACAGGATCAAGACAATAAAGAAAATGGTATCATCATATTGTGTATTTTCTGATTCGTTACAATTATTTCGTGACTATTTGAACAATTTCAAATATTATGTCAATTACAGAAATTCGAGAGTAGCCACGATTCAGACGGCGAACTAAACTATTTATACATGTATGAACACATTTTTATCTTTATTTAATCGAGAAAGCAGTGTACACTTATTCCATCCAACTTTTCTATCCTTTTTGTGCAATTATTTTCTGGTTTGACATGGAATTAATGAAGAGCCCCGTTCCCTATTTCTATCTTTAAAATGATATTACAAACAATTATCTATCTTAATATTACATTACTCATTTGTGTGTGTGTGTGTTTATTTAAGTAATTTTTCTCATCCAAATTATTTATTAAATTAAGTAATTTTATAAATACTAAACTAAACTTTGAAATTGTAGTTTATATATATAGATATATGTGTGTGGGGGGATAGGGTGTATGTGTGTGTGTGTGTGTGTGTGTGTGTGTGAACGCGTGGGCTCGTGTTTATGTGGGAGGTGTGTGTGGGGGGTCCCGACTATATTCTCTTCAATCTACGGTAGTTTCGTCTAAGTTGTGTTTACGTTTACGATCCCATGACAGATTTTTCGTAATATTTTATTACTTAAGAAGGAATTGTTATTAAAAGTATATTTTAAAAGAATTATTACTTAACATTTATCTCCATTTCCCTATATGGTATGCCAATAATTTAAATGATATATTATCTTTTCAATGTTATATTTATTATCTTTTAAATGTTATATTTATCTTTTCAATTTTGATTATTATATAATTATTTCATGTTTTTATTTTCAATAACATTCTTAAAGTCTTCGCGTTGTATGGGAGATAACTCTATTCATTCAATGTTCAGTAATTTACTTAGTTCTCTAATGTTAAGCGCTCATAGTTATATATTTTGATCTTAGTATTTATTTATTACCAACGTTTAATTTTAAATATATAATTTTAACGTTAACTTTTTAAATTCAAAACTAAGTTTGTTTTATTTATATTTAACTGTTTATTTTTATTAAATATAGGTTACTCCATCTTAACCTGCCTATTATTTAATGTTAGATTTATCTCCATTTTGTGCTGTTGAAATTGCTTTGGCCTAATTTTATTACCCATGAAGCTGATTTAAACCAACACTACTTCTATATCTCATAATTATTTCATTTCTTATTTGTTAAGATGAAGATTTGCTAATTCATTTATTTATAGCTCCATTTAAAAATTTTAGTGTTAAATGTAAGAATTCTTTTACACACTTACATTTCACGCTCAATATATTCTCTATATTTTTAGTCGCGTGAAAGCGACTCTATAAGTCACTACGTCGGTCGGTCTGTCGGTCGGTCAGTCTGTAACACTTTTCTGATTGACCTTTGTAGTTGAGATCAAAGGTTTGTTATTAATAGATGCTATTCTTAGCTTTTTAAGCTTTTCTTGGCCTTTTGGCCAGGATCAAATTGTAGTATCTGTTCTTATTACATGCTGCACTTATGTTTGTAACTTTGTGATATAAAGTGGGGGATATCTTTTCTGTATTAATTTAATGTAAAATGATCACCCACTTTACAACCAGTCAGTCTCAAAGCCATTCAAGTCATTCTCCAGATCATTAAAGTTGTTTTTGAAGGATTCCAGTTATTTTTAAGAATTCAAGTCATTCTTAAGTCATTCGATTCATCCTTAAGTTCAGTAATGCCATTCTAAGTCATTTACTTTTTATTTAAGTCAGTTCAGCCCATTTTTCAGTCATTTTAGTTTATCTTTAAGAATTTCATGTCAATCATACATTCACGCATTCATTCATTACACGAGAGCACGCGACTAATGGCTATCGACCTTGTTCCTTTCTACATTTATTTCAATAAGGTTTCAGGCGTGTGATTCCTGATGTCATGCCGAAAACCATGAATAATTTTATATGGCATAATTTTTGAAATTATCTGAATAGTCACGAAACAATTGTAACGAATATCAAAATACACAATATGATGCTATCTTTTTATAAAAAATGTTTTCATGATGTTTTGAAAATATTATATATATATATATATATTTATATATATATATGCGTGTGTGTGTGTGTGTGTGTCTGTGTGTGTATGTG
The DNA here is from genome assembly GCF_053919585.1 of Euprymna scolopes. Classification (NCBI taxonomy): domain Eukaryota; kingdom Metazoa; phylum Mollusca; class Cephalopoda; order Sepiida; family Sepiolidae; genus Euprymna; species Euprymna scolopes. The sequence continues at coordinate 61,827,441 of NC_136515.1, forward strand.
TGTGTGAATTTCGGCTACTGACACACTAAATAGCCGAGAAGTGTAAAAGATAGGTAAACGACCGAAAACGGAGAGCTTTAATCAGACTTCCATTAAATGAGTTCAAATAAACTTCGCACACTTTTTCCACGCAAACACTAGTAGTGTTCAATGGTCGCTACCAGCAGGAAATCAGTGGCGAGTTACTCTCTCGATGTCTTGAAGTCATTTGCAAGATAATTTTAAAAGTTGATTTACATGGTATAAAGGAGAAATTGTTATCCAGATTCAAGGATAAACCGGCGGATATTATATTACTTCTCTCCGATAATGGTGCTGATGGATTCCTAATGATCACAAAATATTTATTATAGGGTGGAACAATAAAAGTGTTGTCCTAAAGAAAACAACATGAATGCTTTATTTTTATAAATTTCTTGAAAAATTCAATTCCGGTCACTTGATTATGTAGTAAAATTGGCATCTATTAAATGAAGCCGCATTCAGCTTCAATCATCGCCTCGATACGTGCCCTGAACTAGGAGCATGTCTTTGCCATACGTGCTTGTGTGAGCTCAGCGGATGTCGGCGATAAGGCGGGCTTTAATGTTGTAAAATGTCATATTTATGATGTTTTCGACGTACGGCCAAACGACGTAATCCAGCGAGTTTAGGTCGGGGAAGGAGGAGGCCAGTGAGAAAAGTGTACAATGTCCTAGCACTTCGTCTGAAGCCAAGCCTGTGGAGTGCGCTGAATCCTGTTGCCATAGACGCGGTCTTCCGACGGTCATGTGATTGTGCCAGGGGATCATGTGATTGTGCCAGGGGATCACTACATTCTTTATCACATCCCGGTACACTTTGGTGTTGACTTTCAAGCCGACTTCGAAGATGTGAGGTCGCCTGATATGGACCCAAATTGAAACCACGCCAAAAATCATAATCAGAAACTGTTTTAATTACTCTGGGTACGTCCATGTTATTCAAGGTAATCTAGCTATGCATTTTGATTGTGCTCGAAATGTTCCTGTATTCGTAACGTAGATCAATAGAGAGCATAAGTTGTACAGTGGCGGATTTCCGATCCCGTTCGTTGAAAACTGTGTCAGTTTAAAACATGATCCAATGTGCCTATTGCTCTTGGGTGCTGTACACAACTGGCCAACTAGTAGATAATTTTCGACAAAAAAAAACGGTTTTCATTAAACAGAAATGGTATCAGTTCGTCTTTTTTTAGGACGACAACATTATCTTTCCACCCTGTAAAAGAAAGATAAACAAAAAAGAAAACAAACGTCATGGCTATGTAAGTTTCGAATCATTGATCTCTAGTAGTATAGCCTTGCAGGTTGATAATGAAAACGACAAATGCAATGCCGTAATAAAATATGTATAATAAAACTGTTATATGAGTACTTTTTTATGTCATAATTGCCGCGAATTCGTGCCAGGGGGTTTATATCTAGAATGTTTGGCTCTGCGTAAGTCCATAATTGACAGAAATATGTAGATCAGTTTACAACATAAAACTTCCGAGGTCACACTATAATATATGTGACGTCCACTAACGACAGATAAAGCCTGTATATATTGAGATCTGTATGTACCAAATATAGTTTGATTGACGGAAATCGTTTTTAGCACACACACACACACACACCGACCTAAAGAAGATTCCGGTTCATATATTTTTCTAATTCTTCTGTAAAGAAAAAAAAAATGTTGTTTGAAAAGAGAGATCCGAAACGTTACCTTTGCTAAATTGACACTGACGCGTTCCGATGAAGATTATCAAAAGCTTACACAAATGCTGCATCATTCTAAAATAAAGAACACACGCTATTTTCCACACACAAAAAAGAGAGTGTAAACCTCGTCATTTTGAGGGAAAAACGTTTGGGACAGTGATGATTGCAATTCTGAAACAGAAACGGAAATGGAAATCCGGCTGTTTCAATATACTTCCATCATTATTGCTTCATTATTCCGTATATGACAACAAAAGATCAAACATGCGTCTCCATCTTCTCCTTATTTGCTGCTCTTTGCTTTTTCTGCTATCACATTAGTGACACTCATAAAACGGTACGTAAAGCGGCACATGTCGCTTTTAATTTAGAACTCTTGCTGCAGGAGTTATCTTCAAAAATATTACACACGTCAAGGCAGGAATCAGAATTCTCAGTAATGGCTTTTATAGTAAACGTCGTAACACATATACAATCTCTAAGATCATAACACTCACGGACACCCCTCCAACACACAAACATATATATATCTCTTCTCTTCTATACAAATAAAATGAACTCGTTTCCCCCCTCTGAGTTTGATCTTAATAGGATGGAAAATCTAGACATTTTATGCAGATATCCTATACACAAACTGCATCACGATATTTGAGGTGTGTTTTAGGGGTATTAGCTATCCACTACCTCGCTGATCGGAGCTTCCTACATTTTATTTGGTGAAAGCGCACTGCCAAAACCGGTTACGATCAATGGAAATAGTAAAGTCTTCTCTCTCTAATAAATTCATACTTCCACCGCCTCTCATTTACACCGCCCGTGACCGTTCACAGGATACAATTACGAACGACCACCGGTTAAGGGTTTTTTTTTTTTATAAAAACTGAACTGCAATTTAGGTGAAACGCCTCACGCTTACTTTTGCGTTGATTAAAAATAAAAACAAAAACAAACCAAAAAACTTTGCATTTTCTTTCATTAAATAAAAATTATAATACTTCCATTTCGTTTCATTTCGGGTCTTTCGGTAATTTTAGCATCGTTTCCTGGATTTGTTATTTTAATTTTTTTTTATGTCACTTTCCTCTGTTTTTCATTTTCCCCATCTTTCCATTATTCAAATTTATTTCTTTTCTCTTTCCGTTTTACATCTTCTTCCACCAAATGTACGATCGTTTCTTTTTAATCTTTATTCATTTATTTTTCTTCTGTTTCCGTTTACAGGATCTTTCCATTTTTTATTTTATTTCTTCTCTCTTTCCGGCTTTCCTGTTCCTGGCGCAAGTTTAACATCGTTTCTTTCTTGCTAAAACATCCTGATTTAAACATATCAACGATAATTTCCTTTACATTTCGCTTTATTCGAAACCTTTCTCTCTATTTTCATCGTTTATTTCTTTTTTTTCCATTTTATGATTAATGTTTCTTTATTTGTTATTTCTTTCCTATTTTCTCTGTTTCCGTTTACACGATCTTGCTATTTTATCATTTATTCCTTCTCTCTTTCCGGCTATCCTCTTCCTTCGGCAAGTTTAACATCGTTCCTTCCTTTGTAAAACAGCCTGATTTAAACATATCATTAATCATTATCCTTACATTTCGCTTTGTTTGATGTCTTTCTCTCTATTTTCATCGTTTATCCCCCCCTTTCTCAGGATTTTCCTTAGAGGCGGCACTAGGAACCTATTTTTTCCATTCTTCTTCATTTTTCTTCCTAGTTTTTTGGGTTGGAAACGGCCGCCTAACGTTCGTGTATACCAACATATTTTCGTGTAGATTTCGGGGTGCTACAACCGTGGTGATTGGGATTCCTCCATTTATATAAATCGAGCCACAGCAATGCGTGCCAGGGTACAGCTAGTATATATATAAAGTAAATTTTAAATGTTAAAATGTATAATTAAGTTAGTTTAACTATATATGCTTACATTCTCCTGTTTTATTTTAGATTACAAAACCGTTAAAACGACACAATAAAGCAATGACTTTCTTTAGGATTGACGACGTATTTTTAAGCAATTGTTCAAGCAAACTACACTTCATTTTTATATATAGATGTGTATATATATATATATATATATATATATATATATGTGTGTGTATCTATCTATTAATCCATCCACACACACACACACACATATATATATATATATATATATATATATATATATAAATATACACCTCCATATATATACATATATATATATGTATATAAAATAAAAATTACAATTAAATTTACCAAAATGATCCAAGAAAGTAAAATTAAAGTATATTATAAATATTAAGGAATTAGTATTTTTAAAGTTATCTCAGCCAGATGTAAAAGCTCGATAAAACCAAATAGGAGATAGAATTATAATAGGAGCAAACAGTTAATAAAACACGTTAAAACACATTGAAATGCTTACAAACATATTTAATCTAAAAACGAAACACTAGATAAGTGGATAGTCCTTAATCAACGGAGTTTCGAAGAAATACTTTCCTTCCCATCAGAGGGTAAGAATTAGCAAAATGCGGGATCGGATTTTGCATGCAAAAGTACTTGATGAAACAACGAGTAAATCAAAGATCTTACTTGATAAAAAAAGAGTGTAGCAGAGGGAATATGGTGAACAAAAGGTGATTACACGTGAATGGATAGTTTGGTGGAAGATAAATAATCCAGTGCCGGTAAAATCCAAATATATAACTTCAATAAAGTGGATTAAATGTTTGCTCACACACACATATATATATATATATATATATATATATATATATATATATATATATATATATATATATATATATACATATATATATTTAAAAAAGGGAGTAGTCACCAACAATGTGTATTTTTTAACATTATTTTATTATTCCGTGTCTTAGTTTTTCATTGAGAATTATGTTTGGATCATTGTAATTATGTTTTTAAGTCATTGAAATCGTTTACGCGCGTTTCAGACGGTCTGTGATGCGTCTTCGTCAGAAATTATTTTCAAATGTGTAAAAATGGCGATTTTCGTAGTTAGTTTGAAGTTTTTCCAAGGGGTGGAGTGTTGTAAGTGTTTATTATACATTTGTATGCTGAATTTTTATTGCTTTTTTATTTGGTTTGTCCAGGGAGATTTTTATTACAATGATCCAAACATAATTATCAATGAACCACCAAGACAAGGAATAATAAAATAATGTTAAAAAATACACATTGTTGGTGACTACTCCCTTATTTAAATATACATCTTTCTTACGTTGGAATTTATTAATCCATTTTATATAAATATATCTAACTACAACGACAGAATGCCACCAACACGCAAAAAAACCTCTAGAGGATACACCAGAATCCCAAACAACCTTCAACATGGAAAACAAACATCTCGAGGATGAAATTCTAAAACAGAATGAAAAGATTGACAGGATGATCCTCATGATATCCCACCAACAGGATAAGATACTAAGCAACATCGACGAAATTATAGTTCTCCTAAAAAACACAAGAAGAACATTTAGAACATCTAAAGGAACCACATATCCGGAATAAAGCGCTGAAAACAAAAGAAAAAAAACCTCCAAACATGGAAAACTCTTATTAAAAAGAGAAAAATGGCCTACTACCGTGCAGTCAAATGCAGCGACACCGCCCTAACCTACAGGACATTTTTAGCCATGGAGGAGCAGTTTATCCCAAACAAATTCCGAGAAAAAGTCACACCACAAGACACAGAGGAGCAGAAAAAATTAAAAAAGGCCTAAACATATCAAAACTACAAGCTGAAATCGAAATACAGGAGGACAGAAAGATACACCTCAGAGAGGAATACACCAAAATCGACGATAAAATACTCACCGACATCAGAAATTATGCCCCAAGGAGACCCACCAATTCCTTATGGGACTTTGGGAGTCTGAATGCAGAGAGGAGGAGGAAAACTCCAAAAGAATTATCGAAAGGAAGATAACCTGGCTAAAGAATCTTCCAGAAAAAGAAAAAAACAAACAAGTACCGAACATGACCAGTCAAACCTACCAAAAACCGAATCATACCCGATTTCAACAGCTGGAGAGATTCCAAAACAAAGGTAAGAAACGAGACACACATCACTCTCAAACATACCCACACAACAGACCCAAACACACATCAACGAAACGACCGGAACATATTCATACCATACACCCATCCCCACCAAAAAACTCAACCAAAACTCCCATATAGAACACCACAAATCCACACAAGAACACAGGCATCATACAAACACAAATGCTACTACCAAAATCCTCCAAAAAACAACATATCAACAACCTACATCCCACTACCACATTACAACACTAAAAGATACAACATCCCACAACAATACGAAAATAGTTACTACCAACCACGTCACCCAACTCAGCCAAGAACCCACTATCTCTTACCCCACCCCACCCACACAGACCACAAAAAATCCCCCTACTTATCATCCCCCACCGTAACAACCCAATGGAACTAAACCATCCCTATAGATACCACCCAACACAAAACAATCTTTACAACACCGACCCCCAGTATCCCACAGTACAAAACCGACCACAAAAATACCCCCCACACAAACACAACCAATCCGAATACCCCAGGTACCATCATAATCCATACATCCCCACAAAACGACACAACCAACCTCCCAACCGAATCAACGAAACTAACGACCCTCACAATCATTTTTTAGGAATCCCTCAAAAATTGACAACACCAGACTAGACAACAAAACACCCAGTCATCAACTATCTACCGAGACGCTTACAAAGGACGAAATTGAAGTACTAAAACTAGGCCTAAAATTCTGCCCAACTCCCGGAAGTAACATAGCAGAGTTAAAGAACGACCTCAAAGAATTTGAACGCAAATTTAGACTCATAGATATACTTAACGACAGTGATAACACAACAGACGACTCTCTAGGTAAGAACAAATCAACATACTTCCCCAACAAACATAACAACACAAAAGAACTAAATACATTCTTTGAAACAATCTGGAGCCTCAACCCCCAACAAAAAGAAAACCCCACCATTAATCTAACACGAAAACAAAATCAAGCACTTAAAAAAATCCAACACAATAACAACATAGTTATAAAGGAAGCAGACAAAGGTAGTGCAGTAGTTATAATGAATAAGAACTTCTATAAAACAAAAATTTCAGAATCACTAGGGAACGAAAATTATTACAACCCAATTAGCTCTAACATAGACGACACAACCATATCTAAAATAACAAAACTCTGCACAACATACAATAGTACATTAACTAAAAAAGAAAACAGACTTCCTTACAAACTTCACAACAAAAACAAACATCTTCTATGGGCTACCCAAAATACACAAATCTAACCAGGTAAACATACCATCAACATACAAAAGTCAGAATACATAAGCACCCCAGACCCCAATGACCTCACATTCAGCCCCATAGTAGTAGGACCATCATGCCCAACAAGCAGACTTAGCAACCTAATAGATATACTATTACAGCCCTTCACAAATCTAGACAGAAGTTTTGTAAGAGATAACACACACTTCCTTAGCTCCCTACCACAGACAGTAGACGATGGGACTATATTAGACACATTCGATGTTAGCAGCCTATATAACAATATCCCACACAATCTAGGAAAAGAAGCTATCGCATATTGGATTGACAAGCATACACAGACTTTACACCCCAGATTCAATAAACAATTTGTGATTGATAGCATCGACATAATCCTCAATAACAACTCCTTCAAATTCAATAAAGACAACCACATCCAAATACTAGGCACAACAATGGGTACCAAAATGGCACCGACATATGCCACCCTTACACTCGCCTTCCTAGACGAGACCTATATGAAAGGATAGAGCAAAAGTACGGGCACAATATAAAAACACTCTTCATAAAATCTTGGAAAAGATACTTCGACGACTGCTTTATCCTCTGGAGAACCTCATGGGGGGTATCAAAGAACTCCACACTTTGCTACAAAATCGACACCCAAAAATAAACTTCACACTAGAACAAAGCCCCACAGAACTACCTTTCCTAGACATTCTAGTAACAATAACAAACAACAACATAATCACAGACATCTACCACAAACCCACATACACTCAACAATACCTCCACTTAAAAAGCCAACATCCTAAAAACTGTCTAAAATCAATACGCTACTCCTTAGCACGTAGAGTCTGCACCATAGTAACAGACAGACACCTCCGTTCAACTAGACTGAATGAACTACAAATAACACTGCGGAAAAGAGGATACCCACTACCACTAATACAGAAAGGTATTGAACTGGCTGAAAAAATTCCAATAGACCAACTAAGAACCCCAAAAGAACACAACAAAGAACAACTTCTAGCATACGTCTCTACACACAACACAAACAACCCAGAACTATTCACACAGATAACAAAAAACCTTATCCTCCCCAATCAGAACGACAAACTAAACAACATACTTAAAACAACAAAAATAATAAAAAGCAAACGCCAACCCAAAAACTTAAAACACATCCTAACTTCCTCAAAACTCGTCCCACATACTACAAAAGGGGTTACAAAATGCAACAAACCGCGATGTGGAGTATGTGACATAATAATAGAAGGTAACACATACACATTCAAAAACGCAGCACAAACATTCAAAATAAAAAAGGATCTAAATTGCACCTCCAGAAATGTAGTATATGCACTAAGATGCACAACACGCAACAAATCCTACATAGGCGCCACCAAAAATTTCAGCAATAGAGTGGCCTTACATAAGAGCAACATCAAAATTGCAGATAACAGACACCTCTATGTTTCAAAACACGTACACACATGCAGTGGAAACAGCTTAAAATAATGCCAATCTTCAAAACAGACAATTATTTTTATTTACTTAAACAGGAAACAAAACTTCATCACCAAATTCACTCCTGAACTGAAGAGAACCTAATACCATCACACAAAAACATGAAATGCAAGGTACACTCGCATGCACACCCATGCACATACACATATACACACCCACACATAAATCAGAACCGACACATTAAAACACACACACGTGCGAGCATACAACCACACACAGACATAACACCCCTATCTCTAATACAACACACTGAACAATACCAACCCTACTTAACCTCGAAACCAACAACCCTAGGAGACACCTAGGACCATAGTATAATATATGTTCCAACACCTCGCTCCCTCCTCAGTCAGGGGAGAAGAACCCCCTCATGACTGAAACGACTATCTTCCCTTCTATCATCCCCCTCCCATACCTACACCCCCTCCAATTCCCACCCTCTGGGGAAACAAAATCTTCCCCACACTAGGAACCGATCCTGGGTCTGGCCATACCCACATGGGGAGACAAATAAATAGAAACATTAAAAATCCCCTATTTTAAATACACCCCTCTTTCTATACAAACATAATATAAGACTAAAACGAAAAATCACAATACTAAAATCTAGGAATCCAAAAAATAAATATCAAAATAGAATGAAAGCACCCCTACCCTTACTTCAGAAAAACCAGTCCCCACTCCCCACACATACACATTAGTAACGACCTCGGACCACAGCCGCCTTCCTAAGGAAGCAAATAACCCCAAAATACTATAAAACAATATACACATTCCCAAACCAATAAAAGCAAACACACACACACACACACACACACGCGCGCGCACACACACACACATAAAAACGCACACACACACATACACACATCCTACCTCACCCTAAAGGAAAAGAAAAACACATTAGCAGAAAGAGATAGCGACTGACTACAGCGAGGTCAAAATCTCCCTGGACAAACCAAATAAAAAAGCAATAAAAATTCAGCATACAAATGTATAATAAACACTTACAACACTCCACCCCTTGGAAAAACTTCAAACTAACTACGAAAATCGCCATTTTTACACATTTGAAAATAATTTCTGACGAAGACGCATCACAGACCGTCTGAAACGCGCGTAAACGATTTCAATGGCTTAAAAACATAATTACAATGATCCAAACATAATTCTCAATGAAAAACCAAGACACGGAATAATAAAATAATGTTAAAAAATACACATTGTTGGTGACTACTCCCTGAATTAAATATACATCTTTCTTTCGTTGGAATTTATTAACCCATTTTATATATATATATATATATATATATATATATATATATATATATATATATATAATATATATATATATATATATATATATATATATATATATATATATATATATATATATATATATATATATATATATATATGTTGCCTATCACGGAGACTGCTGTCAATACTACAATGCTACATATCTTAATTTATTTGAACTCACAACACCGTTTATTTTTACCTCATGTCAAATTCTGAAATCATAAGCTCTCTATACGCTATAATCGCTGTCGCCAATGCTGTTTTCGTTGTCTTCTATTCTATTGTTTTTCTTATTTTTTCTCACCCAAATCGAAGACTCTCAAACATTGGCGACTGCCCAATCGTGGACTGGGTCTCGAGTATTAATCATAAATAAACTAGAACGAAACAAAAGATCAGAACACATTTTACTTACGTGTGTGCTCTGAAAGTTTTCGCGAGAATCAGATCTTATAAACGCATAAGACACATCTGAAAAAATAGACTACATCCTGTCGGTACATCCCTCGCCTAACATCCACATCTGTGGTGACTTCAATGTCCATAACGTGAAATCGCTGACCCATTAAAATAAGACGACGATGAGGGGAGGTTCTGTCATGATTTTGCATTTGCTTATGATCTCACTCAGATTGATCGCGAGCCCACTCGTGTGCCCGATGCTACAGGTCAATATGCAAGCCTTCTAGAACTTTTTCTCTCAAACCCCCCTGATATATGTTCATGGTTCGTTCTTTCTCCTTTAGGATCTACCAACCACTCCGTCGTATCAGTTAAGATAAAGTTGAAATGTAATAAGTCCCCAGACGTACCCCTCCACCGTACTGTATACCGATACTCCATGGCTGACTGGGATAGCTTCCGTACATTTATATCTGATTCACCTCTTCATTCCATGTTTAAAAAGGATGTCAGCAACCACTGTAAAAGCGTAATAAAAAATGCAAGAGAGCTATATGCCCAGTCTGTTACATCCAAAGTTGCTGATTCAAAAAAAAAAAACTACCAGCCAACCATGGTTTTCCCCAGAATGTACTGCTGCCATCACGCACAGAAATCACTTTTTTCCACAGCTACCAACGTCATAGATGTATGGGGACTAAAGCTGCCTTTAGGAACGTCAGCAACCACTGTAAAAGAGTAATAAAAAATGCAAGAGAGCTATATGGCCAGTCTGTTAAATCCAAAGTAGCTGATCAGCGGCTTGGTTTCCATCAGTTTTGGCAAATAACAAATAGGATCCTGAACAGAAATGTGCGTTCTATCCCAACCATTACCAATGGACCAGAGGTAATCTCGTCAGCATCAGGCAAGGCAAACCTATTTGCCAAGAACTTTGCAGCTAATTCTACCCTTTGCGACGAAGGCCATCACTCCCCATATTTTCTTCTATAACACAGAGCACGCTAGGTAACATACATATATCTGGGCATGAGGTCGCCAAGCTAATTAAACACCTTGATTCCAGTGAAGCAACTGGCCCTGACGGCATCCTCATTATACTGTAAAAAAAATTCAACCAGAACTTGCTCCCATACTTACGAAACTCTTTACACGTTGCATTAAGGAGAAGTGCTTTCCAACACTCTGGAAAACCTCATAAGTATGCCCTGTATTACAGAATTCAGGTGATAAGTCATCTGCCTCTCAGTACAAACCAATAAGTCTCCTGTGTGTCATGAGTAAATTGCTAGTATCCATTATAAATAGAGAAATAGTCAACCACCTCAGTAGAAATAACCTTCTTAGTGACAAGATCTACTGCAGGTGTGCTAACGCGTATATCTCATAGGATTAGTGAATCTCTTGAAAAAGGCTTCCTTTCTAGGGCAATTGCTCTTGGCATATCAAAGACCTTCGATAAGGTATGACATAAAGGCCTACTTCACAAGATTTCCAGCTACGGTATAACTGGAAATACTGTCTCTATCATTAAATAATTTCTCTCTAATAGGCTCATAAGAGTAGTAGTCGACGGACAAAAATCAGAGGCCTGCAGTATTAACGCTGGAGTCCCTCAGGGGTCCATCCTAGCCCAACTCTCTTCCAGATCTACATCAATGATCTCCCAAAACACATACTTAAATCATTCGTTGACATCTATGCTGAGACAAGACCATCTCCTGCAACACATCAAAGCCTGTAAATAACAAATTTCTCTCTTATTCTCTCTCCTCTGATCTCGAGCGCGTGGTTCAGTGGGGGAAGACGTGGCTGAGTACCTTTAATGCATCTAGAACCAAACTTATATCTTTACATCATCTGGCATCAATTGGAATGGATGGCCCCTGTCTAGGGGAAGCCTCATGTTCTGAAAATCTTCTGGGTTTGACCTTCACTCCTGATCTGAAATGGAACACGTACATAAAGTCTGTTGCCAAGGTCGCTTGAACGATGATGGAATCCTTTTACCACTCCAGAAGATATCTCACTACTAACGCAATTCTCTATCTATATAAAAGCCAAGTACGTCCAAGGAAGGAATACTGCTGCAATATCTGGGCAGGAGCTGCTAAAAACAGCCTATTCTGCCTTGGCAGAGTACAAAATAGACTTCGGGGCTTAGCGTGGGATGTCCTTTTCTCTTCCCTGCAACCTCTCTCCGACAGAAGAGACGTTGCAAGCCTATATTTGTTTTATCGTTATTTCCACTGAAGGTGCTCGTTTGAACTCCTATCTGTTCCCCCCTCACCAATCTTTTACGAAAAAACACCCGTCTAGCTGAATCCACTGTCAAAAACTTTCCCCACTGAATACAACCTTGATGTCTTTAAGTCCCACGTAAACAAACTCCTGATGAACCACCCCTTACGTAGACAATTTATTAAATCTCCACACTAACGTACTGTACTTACAATAACCCTAATCCCTGAGTGGTTTCGGGGCCTTGATATGTGGTGACCACTTTGTAAAAACAAACAAAAAACACTAAAGTGTACATCTTCTGTATCTCTTGGGGTCATTTTTAATCAGTCCATGCATAAGTTCATTTCCTCATTCAGCATCCTAAATACTTATCGATCTGGCTTAAGATGAAACCTGCTGTAAACTGCAACCACCTGAAAACTGTCAGCGAAATCTTAATATATTGTCTCTTATATACGGTCTTTTTCCCCAATCCCCGACAAACCTGCATTAATCACCCCATTCTATATGCGCGATTGTTGCTTTACTAAACCATCTCCCACATCTTTTTTTTTTCTTTCTAATCATATAAACTACAGTTTTATTTTTAACTGGTCAAGCATGTAGAATAAATTAATTCGCAAGACGTGTTCGTCTGTACGCTCTTTTTTCTGTAATAATTTTTAAATAAATAAATGCGAAAATACTTTGTAAAAAACTACAAATTTATTGAAAACAAAGAAAAAAGCGTAATTAATACACACCTTTGCATATGTCATTTAGAAAATGTAAAAAGGTTACGTAATACTCACAGCTGAAATTTTACAATGACATTTTTTAAGAGGAAATATTTTGTGTATGTTTTTTTTAATTTGTTAAAAATTTCTAATTGGGAGACGATAAGCCTTTTTTTAAAGGCATTAATTTTGTAGAAAATCATGCATGACTGGGGGACAAATATTTTATGAAACAATTCATTTTTAATTAATCCTGCACAACTGAGGACAAGTTTAAGAAAATTGTTCGTAACTTGACCAGATCTTAGTTTTATGAGGGTTTTCTCTTTTTTATTTTGTCAGTTAATAAATAACAAAATATTACCTTAAACTGTGAGAATGAAAATATTATTATCCTTACTTAATAATATTATAAAACTATATTTATTAAAAGTAATCCCCCCTTTTGTAATTAATGAAGTAATTTCTGGGCTGTAGTAGTTAAGTTATATATAGGCATATATATATTTTTTCTTTTTTATTCATGTATCGTTTCGATAAATATATCACCTTTTATTTCTATATAATTGACCTAGATGTTATTAAAAATTCGTTTGGAAAGTTCTTATCCTCAGTAGATATCCAACTCAGAATAAGAACAAAGAAGCTTAATGGTGTCTGACATAACACAAACGATGATTTTAAATAAATATATAGACACGAAAAACAAGAACAAGACAAACGTCTTAGGTTTACCAGAATGACGAATTACGCTTAACGCAAACAAACTTAAACGTGCACAAACCCACACGGCTGTAATAAAAGCATTGTTATCTGTAGGGCAGTTACATGAACGATTAACAAATTGCTGTAGTCTCTATAGTACAGCTTGAATGACCATTTAATGTTATTTTACGTTCGATATCCCATGGAAAATAAATAACCAGCAATCTTTTTTTTTTATACAAACCAAAATAAATTATACGTGTTTTCAACTGCGGTATCTCGTGTGAGCTAACTAGCATTTATTGGGATCTACAATAAATCATAAAAATATGAGCAATTCATAACCAATCTGTGGGATTCGGTCACAACCCTACTAAGACCGCACAAGAGTAGGAGTTAACGAATCTATAAAATGTTATCATCATAGAATATATATATATATGTATATATATAGATAGATAGATAGATTGATAGATAGATGGATAGATAGATAGATAGATAGACAGATATATAAGCTCAAATATTTAATTTAAAAAATGTTAAAACCACTTTGAAAAAGAGATAAAAACATATTTAATCCGAAAAGGAAACATTTACTAAGTGGAATCCACTTATTTAGTATTACCTTTTCGGATTAAATATGTTTGTAACTCTTTTTCAAAGTGTTTTTTAACATGTTTTTCTAAATATTGTCTCTTATAAGCTCTATCTCCTATTTGGTCTTATCGAGCTTTTAAATCTGATTGAGATTACTCTATTAATACTAACTAGGAGGAGCCGTGGAAATTCCACGGTAGTTAAAATCTTTGAAAACACATCAGTAAAAAAATCCTTATTGTTATATTACAAAAATGAACGTATGGAAGCAAGTAGAACAAATAACTTTAGTTTAAACTTTTATTGAAGGTCAATGCGATCGTAACTGATGCTGTTGATATTGTCAGGAAGTGCTGGTGATGATTGAGGCTTAGACAGGGACGTCGATCAGCTGCTTGGAGTGAGAATAGTGGCCAGTCAGCAGGTTCTTGGGAGTCAGACTGTGAATTAAAAAAAACTGTGTGACATTGTTGACATCGATTTTGTGAAAATTCTGATGACCCCAAGTTGTTTAATATTCCAGTACATTTTGGATTACACGTGTGAGTAATGAATAGGTCACATAAAACTGCCATTGCATCTTGATAAAGCTGTTGCAGATTCCTAGGACTTCCTGTAAATGTAGATGGTAGAATAACTGGTACACCAGAATAATCATCTTCATTCCTTGCTTAATAATCCATTAAGCCAGAATATTGAGCAGCTCTTGGTGGACTTTGATAGCTTTTAAAGAAGTTAAAGAAGCAACCGTCAACTTTTACATATGCAATAGACTTTTCTATTTATTTTGAATTTTATTTAATGAAGCTTTGGAAATTCACAAATATTTTTTAAGTCGAAATATTGATATAGATTTCAATTAAATAAAATATACTGTAAATATTTTAATAAGGAATAAATATTTATTTAAACCATAATTATTGAAACAAAGTATTTTACTGCATAAAGAAACGGTTATGGGGAGAAGGGTTAACTATTTTGAACCTTCACCTAAATAACGATTTAATGAAAAAATGTGTAAAATGTTCTTGTATCTGTTTTATAATTTTTGTTAAATAAGAAAAGTCAATAAACTTTGATATCACTATTGTAAGAATCATGCTGAAAGCCATTCTTAATATGGGAGGGAGGTAACTTTTCTGAAACTACATGTACAATGTAAAAAAATAAGGGAAAATAAATGTATGAACAATAAATATTTCTTTAGTTAAATAAAATATTCTGTAAATCTTTTAATAAAGAATAAATATTTATTTAAACCATAATTATTGAAACAAAGTATTTTACTGCATAAAGAAACGCTTATGGGGAGAAGGGTTAACTATTTTGAACCTTCACCTAAATAACGATTTAATGAAAAAAATGTGTAAAATGTTCTTGTATCTGTTTTATAATTTTTGTTAAATAAGAAAAGTCAATAAACTTTGATATCACTATTGTTAGAATCATGCTGAAAGCCATTATTAATATGGGAGGGGGTAACTATTCTGAAACTACATGTACAATGTAATAAAATAAGGGAAAATAAATGTATGAACAATAAATATTTCTTTAGTTAAATAAAATATTCTGTAAATCTTTTAATAAGGAATAAATATTTATTTAAACCATAATTATTGAAACAAAGTATTTTACGGCATAAAAAACGGTTATGGGGAGAAGAGTTAACTATTCTGGACCTTCACCTTAATAGCGATTTAATGAAAAAAAATGACAAGCATATTAATATACAGATTCTTTAATATTGATAATATACTCATATTTTACCATCTTGGATCATTTTGGTAAATTTAATTGCATTTTTTTTAGATTTTACATAGGCCTCACCACTTCTCAAGGTCGATAGGCCACTCAAGGATAAGGGTTAAAAAGTGTACAGAAGTCAAAAGGACAATATAGTAATCGATAGTAATCGAAGTTCGATAAATATGTTAACTTAAGTGGAACGACTCATCAGAAACGTGTTCACGTTGGACTTGAAGGCAACCATATTATAGACAGCTGGAAAGCAGGAAAACGGAAAACAATTCCACAGTTTGCAGTTCGAAGAAAGAAGCTTTGATCATGGAATCTATATTTAGGTTTAGGCACAGATAAAAGTGGGGAAAATTATTGATAGTGTTCTCAGCTAGACGAGTGTTTCTTGTGAAAGTTTGGCGAGGGGGGACCATAGATTGAAGCTCAGTCGAACACTTTCCATGAAAATAACGATAAAGCAGAGACAAACTCGCAATATCTCTTCTGTGAGATAGAGGTTGCAACGAAGAGAAAAGGACATGTCCCACCAGGCCACGAAGTCTATTTTGAACCCTATCAAGGCAGGACAAGTTTTTCTGGCATCTACTGCCCATATGTGGCAACAGTACTCCATGCTTGGACGTATCTGGCTCTTATATAGATAGAGAATTGAGCAGTGAGATATCTACTGGATCGATAGAAGGATCCGACCATGTTTCCAGCTGTCTTGGAAACAGATTTGATGTACGTATTCCATTTAAGATCAGGAGTAAAGGTCAAGCCCAGAAGCTTGTCAAAACTTGAGGCCTCCCCAAGATGAGAACCATTCATTTTAATTGATGCCAGGTGGGGATCAGAACGTTGATGATGTAAAGATCGAAGCTTGTTTTTAGATGCATTAAAAGTAACCAGCCACTCCTTTCCCCATTGTACAACGTGATCAAGATCAGAGGAGAGAGAATCGGAGAGAACTTGGTCGTTTACTGCTTTAGATGTGCTACCATAGATGGTAGTATCATCAGCAAAAATGTCTACGAATGATGTAAGGATGTGATTTGGAAGATCATTAATGTAGATCAGGAAAAGAGTTGGGCCCAGGATGGACCCTGAGGGACTCCAGCATTATTACTGTGGCCTACTGATTTTTGCCCATCAACTAATACTCTAATGAACCTATCAGAGAGAAATGATTTAATAATTGAGAAGACATTTCCAGCTATATCATAGCTGGAGATATCGTGAAGTAAACCTTTATGCCATACACTATCAAAGGCCTTTGATATGTCAAGAGCAATTGCCCTAGAAAGGTTGCCTCTGTCGAGAGATTCACTAATCCTATGAGATCCAACTGTAAGCACATCCGCTGTAGATCTAGCAGAACGGACACCATATTTTGTGTCACTAAGAAGGGTATTTTTGCTGAGATGGTTGATTACTATTTAGCACAGATTCCAGCAACTAACTCATGACGCAAAGATGACTTATTGGTCTGTACTTAGAGGGGAATGAACGATCACCTGAATTCTTAAATACATGGCATACTGATGAGATTTTCCAGGGTGATGGAAAGCAATTCTCCTTAAGACAACGTTTACAGAGTTTTGTAAGTATGGGCGCTAGTTCTGGTTGAAGGTTTTTGAGTACTATAATTTGAATACCGTCAGGGCCGGTTGCTTTACTGGAATCAAGGTTTATGATTAGCTTGGCAACATCACGTACAGATATTAGTATATCACATAGCGTGTTTTCTGATACAGGTAAAAATATTGGGGGTTGGTGGCCGTGGTCGCAAAGGGTAGAATTGGCTCCAAAGTTCAAAGAGTTTGGCTTTGTCTGATGCTGACGAGATTAACTCAGGTCCATTGATGATAGTTGGGATAGAGCAAACGCTTCTGTTCAGTATTCTGTTTGCTATTTGCCAAAGCTGGTGGGAACCAAGCTGCTGCTCAGCTACTTTGGACTAAGAGGACTGAACATATAACTCTCTTGCATTTTTTATTACTTTCTTACAATGGTTGCTGGCAATCCTGAAAGCGGCTTTAGTTTCCATACATCTATTACGTTGGAAGCAGTGGAAAATGTGATTTGGGTGCTATAGAAGCAGCAGATAATGGAGTAAACCATGGCTGGCTGTTAGGTTTTTGCTGGAACTTTTTCGAGGATATGAATCGATCTATACCTACAATTAACCATTCCGTCAAGTCTGATACTATAGATGCCACATCCTTTTTAAACATGGCACCCAGAAGATGATCCGATATAAATTTACGGAACTATCCCAGTCAGCCATAGTGTATCGGTATACTGTTTTTTTTTAATCTGATATATATATATATATATATATATAATTATATATTTATCTGATATATATATATATATATATATATATATATATATATATCAGTGTAATTAGGTCGGTAAATGTAGCTCAGCCATAGTGTATCGGTATACTGTTTTTTTTTAATCTGATATATATATATATATATATATAATTATATATTTATCTGATATATATATATATATATATATATATATATATATATATATATATATATATATATATATATATATAAGTTGAATTAGGTCGGTAAATGTAGCTCCTATGCATAGATATAACGGTTAGATAACTTTGACTGACGTAAGGAACATGTAAAAATAAAATGTTTAATTTAAACGTTATTTCTCACTGTTAATGGTAGCTGATTCGATACGTTCGTAGCTAACCGTGCCTGAGATCATTATTATTGCCGGGTTCGAATCTTTCGAGGACTGTTAATCGTATCACCCTGCACTGAAGATTCACGAAACGATGAAACAATAGTGCCTGTAAGTATTTAATTTATAGAGTCAAAAGTAATTATTTATGTATACATATATTCATATATATATATGTATATATATATATATTTATTTATACATATATATATATATGTATATATATATATATATATATATATATATATATATATATACTAAGTTTATTTGTAATCGTAGCTGTAGATTTGAACTATAACTGGCAACATTACATAAATTTCATCTTATTGTTTTTGTGCGATGATTATAAGTGTTGATATGTTTTTGGTTCGTAGTTTTTCTACGAAAAATAATCAAACATTTAAATAACAAATGAAACTACTTTAGTCATTTTTGTGCTTAGCTGGAACTATAAATTGAACAAAACCGATGCTGTAAAATAATACATTTTTCTTTTTTGTAAACGAAAAACACAAAAGTAAGATAAAACGTTAAAAAAATAATAAAAATTACAAAAAAAAACAAAAGACGGAAAATGTATCTTAAATTTCTGACAAGAGGCATTTCTTCTGTTGTATCAAGTTGGCCTAAAACCGACCCAAAGGAAATTGACCGATCACTTTCAACGTTTTTTCCGAGACATCCGATCTTCTGCTTCATAATTACTATCGATTATTGTTACTAGTTTTATTTCGGTTGATATAACTGTTGTTCTATCGTTTTTGTAAACGACTCGAACTATCAACAACAGGAAACGCTGACTGGTCAACAGCTTGAGGAGAAATTAAGAAAATGAGTAACTTTCCGCGCGATCAAACAAAATGGCGTGATGCGAAAACGCTTCCTGTGTTTTATTTACGTTTATGAGTTCAGAGGCATCCAGTTGTTTTATCATTTTGCATTAGGTTTGTATTATCAAATGTGCACGTCTTAAAGCATGCCATTAATAATGCACCATAGTTGCAAAGAGTTCAAGTCTTCTTCGGCCATTATAATCAAGCTATATTTTTCAATCAGGATCGTAAAAGCACCTGTGCACAAACGTATTATCATATTCAAACACAAACCGTATAACACTGGAACTTAAACATTGTTACCATATAATCTTAATCTGAATATTATGTTGTAATGTAACAAAAAGAAAAACAACCACGTTATTACTAAAATAAGAATAGCCCGGGACTAACATATATAAAAGTGTGCAAGCTGTCATCCGATCTTACAATAATTTAACTGACTTTGGAGTATATTTTTAATATTTAAAACTATATTCTTACATCACCAAGCTGAAACACTTCGACAGTGTAACAGTGAAGTTTCTGAAAATTTACTCAAAAATAGATATACATACTTAACACTAAGACATTTTATGTTTTGGGGGATCTAGTTATACGTTTTATTGTGTTAACTTTTCAGTGTTCTTCTTTTCTTTTATTATGCCAGGAAGGTTTAATTAAATTCTTGCTATGACTATTTTTTGGAAGGGAAGGTATGTATCAGAGCGTGTATGCCCCACCGATAGATAGACCGATAGACAGACAGTTATATATCCGTTTATATAACAGATAATACATTTGTATTTAGTTATCCTGGAAAATTTAGTAATTCTACTTAGTTTAAATCATCGCTACCAATACTTGTGCCACTTTCTACCTCATGTAATATATAAACGGTCATATGTGTTTAAGTCTGCATCTATCCATATTTTCAAACTCTATCCCACCCGAATCTAAAAGTCGCAAAGGGTCGCTATTTACATTCTTATCTTTATATCCGAAGACTGTGAATACCCCAACTATTTAGTAGGCAAATATCTTTCTACAAACATGGCAATGCAGTCTGTTGCGCCTCATCGTCAAAAAGAGTTTTAATTTTCAGTAATAATAGTTTCAATCATCGCTATTCATACTTGTGCCACTTTCTACCTTATCTTATATATAAACGGTTATATGTGTTTCAGTCTGCCTGTTTGTCTGCTATAACTTTTAGAATCACGACTCTTATAATAATATAAACAAGATCTGACAGAGTTTAAGTATCATGTTTAATCATGTTTTACACCTGGGTAAACCAGGTGCTCCCCCCTTTATATTAGCTGCGAAACTGATTGACAGTTATTAATATCGACTTAGGTACTAGTCAGCACATAAAATATGATCGTTTGTGACTTCCTTTTATGGTGATAATCGTAACCCCACATAATTAAGTTTTTTTATATGAGTTTACATGACCTACTCTCACGTGATATCCTTGCTTCTTTCGTAACGCATCGAAATCCCCTTCTACACACACCGCTACTTCAAACCCGCGTGCCCTTTTATATCTTTTTTTTTACATGGGGGACACCCTTATCAAGGCCCGGAGGCCACTCAGGGATAAGGGTTATTGCGTGTACAGTAATCAATAAGATAGTATTGTAGTAATCATTAGTATTGGAGTTTTAATAGAGTGTCTTACTTAAGGGGGCGGTTTGTTAGGAATTTGTTTATGTTGAACTTGAAGACATCCAAGTTGTAGTCAGGTGGGAAACAGGCGAACGGAAGAGAGTTCCGCAATCGTGCACTTCTGAGAAAGAAGCTCTGCTCATTGAATCTACGTTTGGATTTAGGCACAGATAAAGCGTGGGGAAAATTATTGACATTAGTTTCAGCCAGACGGGGGTTTCTCGTGAAAGATATGCGCGGGGGAACCAGGGATTGGAGCTCAGACGAGCACCTGCCATGGAAATAACGATAAAACAAGGACAGACTCGCAACGTCTCTTCTGTGGGAGAGAGGCTGCATGGAAGAGAAAAGGGCATCCCTCACCAAACCACGAAGTGTATTTTGTACTCTGTCAAGACAGAATAGGCTGTTTTTAGCAGCTCCTGCCCAGATGTGGCAGCAGTACTCTATCCTTGGACGCACTTGGCTTTTATACAGATAGAGAATTGCATCAGTAGTGAGATATCTTCTGGAGCGGTAAAAGGATCCCACCATTTTCCCAGCATCCCTGGCAACAGATTTGATGTACGTGTTCCATTTCAGATCAGGAGTAAAGGTCAAACCAGAAGCTTGTCAAAACATTGATGCCAGATGGGAATCAGAGCGTTGATGATGTAAAGATAGATGCTTGGTTTTGGATGCATTAAAAGTTACCAGTCACCTCTTCCCCCATTGTACCACACACTCAAGATCAGAGGAGAGAGAATTAGAGAGAACTTTTTCATTTACGGCTTTTATGTGTTGTCATAGATGATCGTGTCCTCAGCATAGATGACAACGAATGCTTTACGTATGTGTTTTGGGAGATCATTAATGTAGATCTGGAAGAGAGTTGGGCCCAGCATTGATCCCTGAGGGACTCCAGCATTAATACTGTGGGCCTTTGATTTCTGCCCATCAACCACTACTCTTATTAACCTATCATGATTTAATGATTGAGAAAACATTTCGAGTAATACCGTAGATGGAAATCTTGTTAAGTAGGCCCTTATGGCAGTTGCTTTACTGGAATCAAGGTTCTTGATTAACTTGACACCCTCACGCACAGATACTTGTATGTTTCATAGCGTGTTGTCTGTTATATGAGGAAATACAGGGAGTTCATGACCACTGTCGAATAGGGTAGAATTAGCTGCAAAGTTCTTGGCAAATAGTCTGGCCTAATTTAATGCTGACGAGATGACCTCAGGTCCATTGATGATATTTGGGATATAACGCATGCTTCTGTTCAAGGTCCTTGTCTGACGTTACTCCACGCAACCGGCTTGGTCACCTGCACAGCTTTATACAGGCTTCTGCAGTTACAAGCATCAGCAGCTCTTTTACAAATTGACTACGAATTTCTTTTGCCTCATACTATATAAATTCTTCTGTCTTATCGCGAATCTGTAAACTCCTAGCAAAAATGACAAAACTAAATTTCCTTTCGTTTGCATTTTTAACAAATGTGTAGACTAATTATGACTTTAATATGTCGGTTCTATAATTATATTTGAATTGTTTTTTTTAATTTATTTCTGAAAAAAAAGATACAGCTTTCCTTTTTTTATTTATTTTCTTCTACCGGTCTCCTCCGCCCCGGATATTCTTGTAAATGTCATTTGACGATATTGACATGCTTCATACAATTTGATTTTACACGGAAACTGTTGATAGTATTAAAAGCTGTCTATTGCATTAAGAGACGCGGAAACGGTCACGTAATTTCATCAGTTGTCATACAGCTTCATCTCTTTCCTCGCTACGTGATTTGGTAAAAACGTCGGTTATTAACCCTTCTTATACACATGGTGTAGTAGTCTGTACTAAATAGTTATAAATACGTTGCCTTGTATGGGATTTGAGGCATAAAGGAGGATTGAATGTTACTCATCGTAACCACTGGGAAGAAAATGAAGAGTTACCCAACTTTGAAGCGTGTGAAAATTTTGAACGTTCGGTATTCGATGTTTAGTGGGCAATGTTTATACAGTGGATCCACGATATACGAGATTAGTTCGTTCCCGGATGAAGTCCGTATCTCGAATTAAAATCGTACCATTAAGGAAAGATACTGAATAACGACATACTCGACCAGCTAGCGATGGCATCTGGAAACTCGTAACTTGGATTTTCGCTCATATGTAGGGAGGGGTTTGCTCTGACGCCATCTCGTATCTCGAATTTGTCGTAACTCGGGTAGCTAGTATGTGGGGGGTCCACTGTAGTAAGATTGTGTAATGTTCATTTGCATACGATTGGAATAATTTCCACACATGAGCAATTTTGAACGTTAGGTATTCGATGTTTAGTGGGCAATGTTTATACAGTGGATTCCCCGACATACGAGATTAATTCGTTCCCGGATGAAGTCCGTATCTCGAATTAAAATCACACCATTAAGGAAAGATAGTGAATAACGACATACTCGACCAGCTAGCGGTTGCATCTGGAAACTCGTAACTTGGATTTTCGCTCGTATGTAGGGGAGGATTTTTGCTCTGACGCCATCTCGTATCTCGAATTTCTCGTAACTCGGGTAGCTAGTATGTGGGGGTCCACTGTAGTAAGATTTTGTTGCGTTTATTTGCATACGATTGGAACAATTTCCACACATGAGCTCGCACTCGCATATAAAGAAGACATCAAATAATTTCCTTTAAAAATATATAAAATCCTTCACATTTATTCTGAAAAAAAGACCGTGGATAACCGTATGTAAGTTATATGCAAATGACCTAAGGGTCTGTGGTGACCTCACAGCGAGGAAAAAAAGGTAAAACTATTTTAAACGAAGAACGTATGCGCAGACCGAGGATAACGTTAGAGAAATGACAGAAAGGTGTATTACATACATAGGCCGAGACGAATAGGTTACACTACAGACAGAGGTTATAATGATATGTCATGAACTGTCATCTAAGCTTCAGCCACTGTCCCATCGACGAAATGTTGCGCCCCTCTGACTGCCTTTAATGGGGGATGCTCTGGCGAACCGCAAGCACTTGTGCCTCCACGATGTAAATACCATCGACAAACCCGACAGGCTGCTACATCCCATCCCCACACAGTAGAGATCCCTACATGTAACAGAGTTTCTATTCCAGTAGTTTCTTCCCCAGAACCGCTAGACTTTGGAATTCCCTTCCGGGTCCCTGCTTCCCCAACTGTACTGACATGCAGAAGGGCAATTGTAGCGTGAACCGACATATTGGTGCACAACTCCCTACATAGTACCCAGTAGCTGTTGCCCTTGATAGTAGACCCTACACCAAAGTGGCGATGTACCTTGTTTCGGGTGAAAATATAATAAAATAAAAATTTACAATGATGGAAAGTCTTTGGAAAATAAATTTCTGTTTTTTAAACAGAAAATAGTGATTTGGTTATTCTTGGTCTTCGTTTCCTTTGCGACAAACTCTACATGTAAACGTGCATTACGTTACAGATTATTATTTGGCACTGTAAAAAAGGTGTACTTCGTTGCAAATCGAGTTTCTCATTGAGTTGATGGGCGCTCTTAAATTTCTCTTTTAAATTTACATCAAATCTATTTGTTTGGTAATGTACTCATTTTAGTAAATAAATACTAAGTTGAATAAAATATGGTAAATTTCCCAAGTAACACTTTTTATGAACCACCATTCTCCTTTGCCATAATGTGGAAATAGTATCTTGAATGTATAGCGTCTCTATTTCTAAAATACATCACACGTACCTGTGATTAATTAAAAAAAGGAGTAAATATTTTACTTTGTAATTGAAAAATAAACGTTCTCTTTTCGATTAACGCATTCTAAGCAAGTATATGTTATTACTAGGTCTATGACAACACCGTTTCTTGTCATGGTTTTGACTATTGCGTATATACGCGCCACAGTTAGACATCGTTAATCAACCGAGAACCACATTACTCTATCTAAAAGCATATAAGATATCAACGGATACACACTCGAGAGCCCAAGCAATGAATATAATTTGCTATTGTCTTAACCCTAATTATCACACAAGTTTTTAACTAAATACTAAAAATATTAGATAGTCTCGGACCTAACAAGTTAATAGGTTACGATAGAAAAGCTCGGAAAAATATGAAGTGTAATTTTCGACAGTCGAAAGAGAATACTAGAGCCTAGATTAGTTGTTGACTATTGCAGTGCTGTAAAAGATGAACCCCATTAATTTCTTTACGGTATCTTACTGTACGAGGGCAAAAAGACAGAATACTCTAACATAGCGGTAAAAGTCTCCGAATAATAATATAATTATATTATCTAATTTATAAAACTAACTATGTATGTCTGTCTGTATCAATATTTTAAAACTCTATTTTTTCCGAAACTAAAAGTCGCAAAGCGGTGCTGGACGACTTAACTGATTGGATTATTACGGACCGTTCTTTTATTGGGTTTTAACCGGTTTAAAAGTTCTTAAAAAGGTGGAAAACGGTCAACATTGAAAAAAATCCTTATGAAACATGTACAATCATCTTAGTTTTTTTGTTGTTGTTGTTACAGTGGCAACGCCACCAACTTTGAATGCTACGGTTTTGTTTTCGGTTTCGATTCTAGCTGAGATTAGTCGTTGCCTATAGCAGTGCTGTCAAAGACGAGCCCCATTAATTTTTATTTGGGACCATACTGTACGAGGGCAAAAAGAAAGAATACTAATACTTTTTTTACTTTTGAAATCACGACTCTATAATAATATATACGAAATCTGGTCAAATTAAAATATCGTATTTAAAAGCATATTATGACCAAGCAAATCCGGGCAGCTTTCGCTAGTCTAATAATATTCATTGTTCATTATTATGTTAGACATACACGTGATGCCAACGTTTCCCCCGGCCATTTATTCCTAATTATTAAAGGCAACGCTGTAGTTTATTTTCCTACGAACTTAGATAGAAATTAAGATAATTAGAAACATCGAGTTTCTTTTAGGAGAAAAAATATACAAGTCTTATATAAAATTTCGTATTGTTGGAATTTTGTCACTCTGCCTTTAAAATAGAGGGCACTGGAGGCCGTAGCCCAAATAAAATAATCTGACTTCCACTGTCTGACATTGAGTTACCGTGGCAGCTAATGGAAGCGACTGTCTGTGATTGTCAGCACTGTTGGTTACTAGCGATTAGTGCTGGTTTGGAGCGATAATCTGCAGGTTCTTGCGGATTCTAAAAAGGCATTTGCAGGTCAAGCATTTATTACGTAGTTAGTTGTCTTGTCTGAGATTAATCGTTGCACATTGCAGTCCTCTCAAGGAGTATAGAGACTTAAAACTTTTCATTTTTTGTGAGGTGTATTTAGTGAAATATTGATATTTTACTAATCTGCAATAAAGTATCATGCACCTCCATAAGGCCATCATTCGCCCATGTATGGAACATTGCTGTCACATTTGGGCTGGTGCATCTGCCGCTAGTCTCTCGCTTCTATACAAGGTTCAAAAGAGAGTTGCCAATTTGATAGGCCCTGAACTGGCATCTAAGCTTCAGCCTCTTTCCCATCGACGAAACGTTGCATTCCTCTGCCTGTTCTACAAGTATTTTAATGGTGAATGCTCTGACAAACTACAGACGCTTGTGCCCCCACGACGTAGACACCCTCGACAAACCCGACAGGCAGCTAAATCCCACCCCCCACACAGTAGATATCCCTAGATGTAAAAGATCTTTCTACTCCAGTAGTTTTTTTTTCCCCAGAACCGCTAGACTCTGGAATTCCATTCCAGGTCCCTGCTTCCCTAACTGTACTGACATGCAAAAGTTCAAGGTTAACGTGAACTGACATCTTGCTGCCCAAATCCCAACATAGTTCCCCAGTAGTTGCAGCCACTGATAGTAGCTCCCTACACCAAAGTCGCAGTGTGCCTTGTTTGGGGTGAAAATGTAATTTAAAAAAAAAGCGATTGACACCGTATAGGCCAAAGCTGTATTTTATTGTTAAAAAATAAAATTATTTTTAATATCAATATCAATACACAAAAAATAAATAAAGACGTATAAGAGTATAGATAATTTATTTTTTCCAAAAAAACGTTAAAGACATTATCTTTGTTTGTTTTTTTTGTTTTGTTTTTTTCGTTAAAAATAGCAACTTAGGACCTTTTGTTCTTAAAATTACGAAAAATGGCCGATTATAAAATAAGATGAAATAAAAATAGAAATTTACGAAGTAAAGGATTATCCCTGTATATTAACTCTGAAGTGATGGAAATCAGTGCTAGATAATTGTCTTTTACCGATGACAGTATCTTTCAAGTCGGCCATCGTTTTCCTTCTTTGCATACTGCAAGCACTTTTTCTAAAATTAGCTCTAGCACACTTTACTGGTCAATTGTTAAGACAGTCATCCTCTATAATAAGTCCAAGAAGAAAAAAGTAGTCCCGGCTATTTCTGTTTGTTGTTCAAGTCCACCTCTACTTTGGGAGGGGGCGGCTGGGGGAAATCAAAACTTCCACAAATATTATGAAATAAAATTCCGGTTTACGTCATCTTTTTTAACTTGTTAGGTGAAAGTACAGAATAATTACAACCCCCCCTTTCTGCATGTGAAGAACGGGTTTTCCGAATAATACCGTAATCAGTCTTGCATGGTAACATACATACCTTTAAAAAAAACCCAAAACAACGTATTTGAAGTCTCGATAATGGTAAGAAAAAGAAAATTATATAAAATACCCCAGAGAAAGTAAAAGTGGTAGAAAAAATATGCAAAAAATAAGTATTTTTGTTTCCAATAAAATGTATTTCAAAACCTACCTGCATAGTATTTTGGTGGGTTTTGTAAACGTCTATTTTAAAAATAAAGCGATTACATGATTAGTCACAGGTTTGGAGCATAAATAATCGGCTAAAAATATAAAATTAAATGAAATCGTCAAAAGAAATACAAAATACAAAAAAAAATGAATGCAAATATAGGATAACTAATCGCTCCAAAATAGAAAATAAAATACTGATCCCGTAAAAGAATTGCAATAGCCGTTTTAGGAGTTATAGTTGCGTGTCGGTATTTTGTGGATATTTACATTCCCAAACTAATACCGTGTTTACATTTTGAAAGTGGTCTGTCCATACAAAAAAGGAGCACTATGTGATTGTTTATATTCAATGTTAGTTCCGCATGCGAAAGGTAGAGTTAATAATGAGGGGCAAAATGTCAATATTTTTCCAAGCTTTTGTTAAAACTTACCGGATTAAATTGTTACTGGTTCCAGTATGTAATTTTTAGTTTTATATAGTTTTAGTTTTATGTAGCAGAATTGCATCAAGTTTACAAGTTGATTTAATTTAATATGTGTGTGCCATTATAAAATATTAAAGGACGTTATGCATATTTTTACCTAAGCACGTAGAGTAACATGCTGAAGTGTTAAAAATAAGTTGTCAGCATTTGTGAAACATCAAGATAATTTTAAGTTCAACAGTAATTAATTTCCTGGTTTTACTGATTAGTACGTGTTTATTTGTTTTTAAGCACTATTGCCTATTGTAAAAAGTGTACTTTTTGTGTTAAAATTTATTATTAGAGCCAGCCATGCAAGTACCTTAGTACCTTAGTAATATTTAAAAGGTATACTCCACTTAAAGTTATGTTTTACAGCATATGTTCATAATGCACTATCCGCGTATGCGGTTTGTATCTTAAAGGCGACGATCACATATAAATAAAGAAAGAAAGTAAGAAAAGAAAATCTAGAAGATACGTATGGTATCTAGTAGTAAATGTATGTTTTAAACAGTCAGTAGTTACCTAAAAGTGGTAGACATTTCGTTCGCTGTTGTTATATGGTGAAAATAAGTGTCTATTAACTGAAAATGAAGTCGTGCGAATCAACATTTCTCCTAACGGCGCCATATTTTAATGTGCTGAAGTGTTCGTTTAGAATGATTTTATTCGGGGATAAGAGAATTAGCAGGCAACCAATCCAAGGCAGGGGGCTTTCCCGGGGAGAACTTTATAATTTGATTCTACTAGGGAAAAGATAATGATATGTCTGTGTATGTATGATCCAGTGTGGTGTACGCGTAGAATCTGTGAAATATATAGACTTCCTCCTGGTGTCGACTAGTTGCGATGGTAGAACACAATATTTAGAGGGCAAAATAGCTATATATTTCTATAAAATGTTCCGGTTGTGATAGTGTTTCTCCTAAAAGGTAGTATTTTATTATCACGATTAAATGAATCTACAATGGTATTCAAAACTACATATGGCATTGCCCATTAGCCTAGAGATATTTAATTTTTATGGGGCATCTGTTATTTCAAATCTATATTACTTTGGCTTAGAGGGGGATTTCTGCAGTCATGTTAGTATATCGGAGAATGTGACCGAGATTTGTTGCATCCCAAAGCAAACAACCTGCCGTTCCATGATGGGCATCGGCCATCCGCTGTTGAATTCTCATTGTTTTGCGCGATGATCACTGCCGGATCAATCCTACTTAGGAAGGGCTCAGGATTGCTTGCCTTCTGTAAACGATTGTCACATGTATGTCCGCATAAAAATAACTTTTTCTCTCGACTATTATTGTACAGGTTAGTGATGTTCTATTACTCGTTGTCTCCGTTCTAAAAGAAAGGAAAATGAACGGAGGAAACCCAACATTATGCCCGACATCTGTGAATTGGATTTAAATGCCTTTGCTGCAATAACTTAGATTCCCCTCCACTCCATCTGAAGTGTTCTTCCTTGTATTACGCTTAGCTTATCAGAAAACCATTCAGTCCAAAGGGTGTCATTATTTTTCAAGCCTCAACTGCTCTTCCGATGAAAATTCAGCCATAGGCGCTTTCTTGTGTTACAAGCCCTGATTTGTCTTCCGATGTACACTCAAGCAGAAGAGCTTACTTGTGTTTCAAGCCCCGACTCGTGTCCGTGGACATTAAGCTTGAGGGACCCTCTTGTATTAAAGCAAGAACGAGCTTTTTGATTACTGAACTATTAAAGGTTTTTTTTTTCTGAAACTTGCTTCTTTTATTGATTTCTCCCACTTACATGTTTTTCATTTTAGTACAGTTCAGTTCTAAATTTTCTATAGAAAAATAAACAACCGGATCCTCCCCCAAAAAATAAAACGCAAGCATTTGGATTTCTGTGTGATCCTTTCCGTTTTTTTTTCTGTGTTATCATTATTATCGATGCATCTTTACCAGCGATCGTAGATATGTGAGGGGCGCTTTGCCACTTACATCTCCGTCGCCACTCTGAAATCGACGGACACATCTCCTAACTTTGCCGACATAATCTGTATCCACGTCTTACACATTCATCAGGCGCCGGTAAATGTCGATTAATAAAGTTTTTTACATAGAGACATTCGATGACATATTATTTTTTTCTGACTCACGTCCATGCCAGGAGTTGCTTTTTTTTGTTTTATACCGTCAATATTTAAAAAAGAGAGATGAAACATTCAGATAATGAATGGATAAATTAAATCACCTTAACAATGAAATTGGCAATCCACGCTGGAGAAATAAAGATAGGAGGCATTACTATAGAATTGTCCATCGTATATATATATATATATATATATATATATATATATATATATATATATATATATATATATATATATGTTCTTTTTCTATTTTGCTTTTTTTTTAACTGTCACTACTTATTCTTTCTTATATATTTTAACACGTCTTTTTTTATATTTTGCATCCCCTTTCCCCAAATCGTCTTCTATTTTTAAGTCTAAATTGTGACTTAGCATCACCGCCCCCCACTTCACGTAATCAATTTAATATTTTATTTTTTTATAAATAAAACAAAATATGTGTCACTTTTTTATTATTTAAGAGCCAGATGCTTTGAATAGCAGATAAAAATGTTATTTCTCTCGCCTGATGGGAAACAGTTTTTTCTTTATACACCAATGTTTCCGAAACATTAGCATGTTTAGTATAGCGAGTATATAATAGTTGTGTGTGTATGTATATATATATATATATATATATATATTATATATATAATATATATATATATAATATACATATAATACATATAATATATAAAATATATATATAATATATATAATATATATAATATATATATAATATATATAAAATATATATATATATATATATATATAATGTTAAAGGTCCACGTATGATTCTAGGATCGTGATTTACATGTTATGAGGGGTTTTTGAAGCATAAAAACTATGTTACTTTTTGTATGTAATATTTTTTTTTTTTTTTTTATATTTCCAGCGGACCTTCGCTCTTGGTCACAAAAAAGTATCGAAATGAAAAAGAAAAAGAAAACCGTTGAAAAAACTGGAGAGTTGTCGCGTGGACAGCGTTCATACCTAGCAGTCATGTTCGAAGAGGTTCACGTGAATTATTTTACCCGTTTGTGGAAGAAGAGTGTGCTTTTTAATATTTTTTTTAATGTTGCAACGTAAAAGCGTTTAATTGAAACGGCAAAAATTAGACGCAATTAATTTCAGTATGTATAATGGAATAGAAATGAAATGGATAAACGGTATAAGTAATGAAATTATTAGTTATGAATAATAATAATAATAATAATAATAATAATAATAATAATAAAACTACTGAAGAGGGCAAAGTTAGGGACAATGTCGGCTTTTTTAAATGGTGAGTAAATTCCGTCTCTCTATCAATAAAGATGGGACGAGCATAGATAAATAAATAAATAAATAAATAATTGAATAATAATAATAATAATAATGATAATAATAATAATTATAAAATCAATAAAATTAATATTAGTTCATAATTAAATGAGAATACAAATAGTCTATATATGTATATATGTATATGTATATATATATATATATATATATATATATATATATATATATATATATTAGATTTACACACGTAATGTATACGAAATACCTAACCGTTTATTATCAGATATGTATTTGCAGTATTACATCCAAAAAGGTAAAGTGAAAATTGTATTATATATCTGTGTTATAAAATGTCATTACATACACGTCTCGACATCTCATATCCACAATGTGAATCTACATCATATCTACACTAAGACTGTCTGAACACCATCTCCTCACTCTAAGAGTTTCCATAGCAACACATCTATTAACCAAAGAGCTTCTTCTTCCATTCTACACATCTAAGGAATGAACATTTAAAATATAGGAATCTCTCATAACATGAACAATCTCTCTTACAACATCTCCCTCAACAGCATCACTTATAATAAGACTCTCTCAATGAAATCCCTATATAACATTATGAAATCAATTGAATTAATATTAGTTAATAATTAAATGAGAATACAAGTAGTCTCTCTCTCTCTCTCTCTCTCTCTCTCTCTCTCTCTCTCTATATATATATATATATATATATATATATATATATATATATATATATACTAGATTTACACACGTAATGTATACGAAATACCTAATCCGTTTATTATCAGATATGTAATTGCAGTATTACATCCATTACTTGAGATCTCAACATTCAAGTGAGGCAGAAAAATATATATTCGTGATTTATACAGTGTTAGCAAGCCATTACATGCAAGCAAATATTTACCCTTTTTATGGAGTACGGGCGCCGGGTGCATCCCTTTTTAAAACTTATATGACAAAAGAATTCAAATTATTATTTTCGTTTCCATATAACTACTTAATGTAAAATCATATTATTTCCTGAGATCAAAGCCAACTGGGCGATCAAATGGAATAACGATGTTCTGCAAACGCTTTTAGATGGAGTCTTCATTTTTGCAGAGCAATCGATTCTGTTAATGTTTTAATTCCGAATTTACCTGATTTTAATCGGGCGGTATAACAGACCCCGAGGCATTCTGCTGTCTGCAGTTCATTTTCAGATGAGTTCATCACACAATGAAACTTTTAAATTAAATCTTATTAATCATTGTTTTGTTCCTACCAGTATTGCTCTTCTTTATTTATGTTATTTTATTTTTTTGTTGTATTGCTGAAAGTGATTCACAAAGTGACGTTTGAAACAACTCCCTGCTCGACCCAAACAACACCACGGGTGTAAGACTTTAAGAGAATGAGGCGGGAAAATGACGTTGCCGGTCGGACATTCGCATTTAACTCGTGTCTCTATTTTAAATTAAGTTTAACGAAAACGTCGATATTGTTTTGTGACAGTCGCGAAAGAGTCCGGTATTTGAGGTTCTTATTAAATTTGTCAGAACAAACTTGTTTAAATTTAACTTATATATATATATATATATATATATATATATATATATATATATATATATATATATATATATATATGCATATTATATATACATGTTATATATATATATATATAGACAGGTTTTTACTAATTACCAGTTTCACCATATATATATATATATATACATATACATAAATATATATATATATATATATATATATATATATATGGTAAAACTGGTAATTAGTAAACACCTGAAGAGAGTGCTCAATATTGTTACAGAGCAAATATGTGTTTTATTTTTTATTACCGTTTTATCTGTTTGGTTACATATATTTAGGATGTTGGACCGTGTTTTCGATCTAACAACCTCGTCAGACCTTACAAAAGGTTTCTGTAAGGTCTGACGAGGCTGTTAGATCGTAAACACGGTCCAACATCCAAAACATATGTAACCAAAAGATAAAACGGTAATAAAAAATAAAAAAACATATATATATATATATATACGTATATATATATATATATATATGTGTGTGTGTGTGTGTTAATACATATGCATATATATATATATATATATACACACACATATATAGAGAGAGATACACACACATAAACCCACAAAGAGAAAGTTTAGTAGAGACAGATACATGTCAATCAAACAATTTATTTTGTTCACGTATTGTGCTCGTAAATAGGTGACCTGCACAGAGAAGCGTTCTAAAATAAATGCCATTGTATTTTTTCTGCCCAATCTTCTCAGAGGATATCGCAAATTGCGTTGCAATAGTGACTGAATTCATGAATTCATAAAAGGCTCCATCTGTCTCTTGCAAGTATGGACGCCGTGAATCTCACAAAAAAGGCTACCCCTGCCATGGACCTGCGTCAGAAGCAGATACACGTCATTGAATTTCTCCAAGCAGAAAAAAAGAAAAGATCAACAACAATCATCGTCTGTTTAACATTTACAAAGACAATAAAGTTAAGAGATGGGTTTGTGGATTTCAAAGTGGCAGCCGAGATGTAAGTGACAAAGTACGCCCCAGTCTCCAATTGACAGCTTCTACCCCGTCGCTAGCAAAAATTAATTAAAAATGGCTGTGACTTTGCAGGTAAAAATAAATTCTAGGGCAAAAGAGGTTGCTCGTTTTAATGTTACCACTCCCTTCTTCATAGTTCTTTAGCTTGTTTTTATTTTTTAAAAAATAAGATGCACCACTTTTTTATAGCTATAAGAACATATCCCTATTCCCTACAATTTAAAATTCAGAAAAAACAAATTTTTCTATCAATGATTACCCATTGTTAATCCTTATGTGAAAGTTAATGAATTATCTTGAAATCTCCTCCTGCAACAATTAAATAATTGGATGTAAGAGATTCTTACATATATATTTCTCTTTATTAGTCCTCCAACCGTATTACAAACAAGAGAAGCCATGCTCAGAAGCAAAAATATTGGCAATAAGATACGCGTTCATCAAATACAGAATCTGTTTGGAAAATCGATACCAAACTCTCGTCTATCTATGTAAATAAAATAATGTCACAATTATACCTTTACTAAACAGTTATTGCAATTGCTCGCATTCAGTAAATACATTTATTAACGGATATTAATACTGGTTAGTTGCATGCAGTTATTAAACAGTTGTTATCAGTGGTTCTTTCCCAGTAACTACAGTTATTAATGGCAACAAATAATTACAAAACGGAATGGGGGATCAATGCGACGATATCAGCATCGCCACATAACAGATACATATAATTTCAATATAATAAATAATAATATAAATTCGAATGAATGAATAACACGTAGAAAAATAAGGTCAAATTGTTCGACGTTTCGTCCTCTGTTTCGTGGGCTTTTTCGAGAGTAACGAAAATAGCTGTTTATTGACATACATTTATGAACAGCTGTGTCTATTTATTGTACCAATGCCAATAGGCAATTTAAACTAATTTCTTCCCACTTGACAAAGCTTACAAATCTGTGAGTAAAACGTGAAGGGGAGACTTGATTCCAAATATTTATCATATGTTTTTCAATCCATATATCTTTCGTCTTAACCACGACGTAACAGTATGGTTTCTTAAATATGCACGCAACATCATTCCGAAATTTTATTGAAATCACGTTTGACGAGCATTCTAGACCCTTATCCACAATGACGTTTAGACAGCTACGCTACAGAGAAGAGAAACGTATCCAACATTTAATTTATCGCAGATAAATATCTACCGTTTCATAAGAAAATTATACATGTGTATACACTTTTATATATACGGGATGCTCTCGAATCTGTTTTTCTATATAAAGCGGAGACACACATAATATTCTTTGCTATTTATATATTATATGGCACCCTTTCTAGATTACAAATCATTCGATCGGGAGATGATACTTATTAAACAGGCATATAGGAGGAGATAACATGCGAAGCACATAAAATTAATATATAGATACATTAATTCAATGTTCGAAGTATATTATCTCAATCTACATTTTTCTTTAATAAATAGGATCTCCCGATCAATAAAAAATAAATGATGTAACTTTGGGGCCATACTTGAAACTAAAATAAACATTTTTGGACTTCTGGCTAGGATGCAAGTATCTGCTCTATCTAAAGATCATATAATGATATCACCGGATTTCCTTTCGCGCGAGGTGTCTATACAATAGAAATATGCCACAGACTCCTATAAGACTATGTGAGATAAACCGTAATAACCAGATTATTCTGACGCTACATTTACCAGATTATATAGATACACACTTTTGCAGGTTTTACAAGCTTATGATCGCGGGGACTCCATTCATAACGTTTCGGCCAACTATTGGTATGGCCTTCGTCAGGTGGTATAATTGTCCGAAACGTTGTGAAACAACAAGTAAAAACTGAGGATAGTAGTCCGAAAATAAATAAATATATAAACCACTCATATCAAAAAGAATTCCAATAATAAAAAATAATATGCTATTCGTTACGAACCTGGTGAAGAAAGACCAGATAAGACCGAAAAACTTGAATATATGAGACCAAAAAAATGCACCATTAATCGTCCTTCTGGGACCTTGAGGCAATAGATTGAGATGTTGAATATCTGCGCTTCCAGGTCAGCATTGTCGCAGTTTAAAATCTACTCCTAGCTTGCGAGAGGCTTATTTGGCCAAAACGTGGCGGGACGACACCAACTATGGAAGGCAGTATTACTGAGGATACAGTGAAGACGCATTCTGATCCGGTCGCGGTTTACCAGCTGACAAATGCAAAAAAAATAGTTGGCAGAAACGCTGTGAAACAACAAAAAATGAAAATAGAAAATGACGAAAGTAATTCGCAAATAAATGAATACAATGAAGTTACCTGAATTGATTTTTTCAATAAAAGTTTTAACATATACCTGTCGTGTTTTCTTCTTTATGGCGATACTTTTATCATGCCACTTTGTAATAATTTTGTAATAAAATTTAATATCTATTTTATTTTTAAAACACTCATCAGTGTTGCTATGCACACACACAAACACATACACACAAACACACAAACACACACAAT
Organism: Euprymna scolopes; assembly: GCF_053919585.1. Lineage (NCBI taxonomy): Eukaryota > Metazoa > Mollusca > Cephalopoda > Sepiida > Sepiolidae > Euprymna > Euprymna scolopes. The sequence goes on from NC_136515.1 coordinate 61,864,686, forward strand.
ACACACACACACTCATTTATATATGTGGTCCTAGCTAGTTAAGCCAGACAAGAGATGCTTGCTAAGGAAACCAGACATGATTTCTGTTGCCGGGGTTCGAATTTCTCGATTGGCGTTAATCGTGACACCGTGCAGGGATGATTACCTAAAGGATGAAACACTAGTATTTGTAGGTATTTAGTTATTATTATAGTAAATCATAATGTCAGTCCCTTTAAGAAACTTGTTTCTTAGCGTGGAGCACTTTCAGTTGTAAGAAAGTCGGCCAACTTAGCTCATACATGCAGATGGTCATATAATGATGACATCACTGTCTGACTGATGTTGAAAGCATTTAATAAGAATAAATGTTTAAATTCCAACTGTATTACTCGCGGTTTACGGTAGCCGAGTGATTCGGGTCCTTGCTGATGAAGCCAG
>NC_136515.1:61867605-61892605 GCF_053919585.1 Euprymna scolopes
CCACGTATGGTTCTAAGATAGTGATTTAAAGTTATGAGGGATTTTGAAGCATGAAAAACGATGTTAATTCTTGTATTCAATACATTTATTGTTATTTTTTTTTATTTCACGTTGACCTCCGCTCTTGGTCACAGAAAAATATCGAAATCGATACTTTTTTGTGACCAAGAGCGGAGGTCCGCTTGAAATCTGAAAAATAAAAATACAAATAATGAATACAAGAATAACATCGTTTTTCTTGCTTCCAAAAACCTCCATAAACTTTAAATTATATATATGTATATATATATATATATATATATATATATATATATATATAGATTTCGCAAACTAAGATCATATATACAGACACACACATACACACACACACACACATATATATATACATATATATATATATATAACAAGAACAAGGCTGCATTTATTCAATTTGACATAGTTAATTACTACCCTTCTATTTCTAAACACCTTTTTGACACTGTCTTGGATTTTGCTTCTACCTTCTCCGATGTTCAACCATTTGAAACTGACATCATTCTGAAATGCCGTAAAACTGTCCTACTAAGCCAGGACTCTCAATGGACTAAAACAGACCAACCTACCTCCTTCGACCTTGCGATGGGTGCTTTTGATGCTGATGAGGCTACTGACTTAGTAGGCCTTTTCATCCTATATAATATCACAAAATTTATCCCCAACAACAACGTGGGACTTTACAGAGATGATGGCCTTATCATTGTTGAAAACGCAAGCGGCCCAAAGTGCGAAGGCATTAAAAAGAACATTATCAGGGAACTGAAGAATATGGATCTAAAGATTGAAGTAACTTCCAACTTAAAAACAGTAAATTTTCTAGATGTTACCTTTAACCTCCCTAATAATAATTATGAACCATACACTAAAAATAATACATACCCCCTATATATACACCCTATGTCCAACCACCCCAAACACATTATTAAACATATCCCTAAATCAATAGAAAAAAGGCTTAGCACAAACTCATCTAACTCCAGCATTTTTAACCTACACAAACCCTTCTTTGAAAATGCTTTAAAGGAATCTGGATATTCCAACCCTAATATTACATACTTGGACCCTAATAAACCCAACAATACAAATAGGAATAGCAGATCCCGCAAAGTCCTCTGGTTTAACCCTCCCTATAATAATATGATAAAAACTAAATTAGGTAAAAAATTCTTCATGCTTCTTAATCACCACTTCCCCCCTAGTAATATTCTACATAAAATGTTTAATAAGAACACTATTAAGCTTAGCTACAGTTGCACAAATAATCTAGAAAATAAAATTAAAAAACACAACAATAAAATACTAAATAACCACAACTATAACAATGGTCAAAATAACTGTAACTGCCTTAACAAACCCCAATGCCCGCTCCAGCAAAATTGTCTCTCAACAAATGTGGTTTACAAAGCAACTATTGCCCCTGCTGAAGACCCACAAAACAAACAATTTTACATTGGCCTCTCAAGCACCACGTTCAAAGACAGATTTAGAGTGCATAAATGCTCCCTAAATAACTCCAACCACCCAAATAGTACTTCATTAACTAACCACTATCTACTACTTACCCGAAACAACCTCACCCCAATTATTAGCTGGGAAATTCTTAATAGAGCTAGTACCTGTAAATCACTAAACTCCCCATGTTATTTATGCTTAACTGAAAAATTACTGATTACTAATTTTAGAGATAGAGATAAACTTCTAAATAAAAAAACTGAAACCTCACTTAATTGTAAACATTATAAATCCCACCTCTTAAGCAACTTCTCACCCTTCTAATAATAACTATAACCCACCCCTAAAATCTAACACTAACGAATTACACACACCCTATTTACAACCTAAACTATATAGTCCCCCATTCATTTTAAAAGACCCCCTCCACAGAACCCCTACCTATTTATCCCACCATTTTTTAGCTACATCTCTCTTTACCAAACTCATTTTTGTACCCCCCTTTGCCTTAATCACTCCTTATGTCATTATTTAAAGGTTCTCGCCCCATAGTCTCTTATTGGCTATTTCCATAATTAGGTCTCGATTTCTATTATTTCAATTACGTACTTATCACAATTGGTATCCTTCGACTTGCCTCTCGGTCTATTATCTACTTGTTAACAACTAATCATTTACTTACCTTCTATTTTAATTAATTATTTAATTTACCATCTACATATAACATATATAATACGCTTTTCTCTTATATTTACCTCTTACTAATTCTTTCAATAATAATTATCATATTTTTTAACACGAAGCTTATTTACATATTTTTCGTATTTGTGTTTGTACATATACTCAAGCACATGCTCCTCCCCCATTGATGTGTGTATTTTTTTACATCTGTACTCATGTGTATGTATTTGTGTGTTTTTGTTATCTACGTACTATCTACATTTTATTAATAATTATATTAATTTTTATTATTTAATTAACTTACTGATATCCTTAGTTTTTTTACTTTATTAAATAAACCTATAACGTATAATTCACCTATTTACCCTTCTATTTCTCATTTCTTTCTTTCAACTTAACGCCCGACGATTCAAAAAACTATGAATAATAAATTAAAAACAAAAAAATATTTTTTTCAATCTCTCCCTGCCCAGCTAATTTATATATATATATATATATATATATATATATATATATATATATATATATATATATATGTATATATATGTGCACATATATATATGTGTGTGCGTGTGTATGTGTGTGTGTTTGGATATGTATGTATATACTGTGTGTATGTATTTATATGTGTGTATATATATATGTGTGTGTGTATATGTATGTATATATATATGTATTTGTGTTTGTGCGTATCTTCTACATGTGTGTATATGTATGTGTTTATATATATTTGTATTTGGTTACGTATCTTCTACATGTATATTTGTGTGTGTGTTTTTCTGTGTGTATGTGTTTTATTCACTTATTATAAATATCTCCCAAATAATTTTATGAATTTTATTATTTGATTAACTTACTGATATTCTTACCTATTTCTATATTAGTAAAATAAACTTGTAACTTATAATTCATTAATTTATATTTTTCTCTTTCTCTCTTTCCTTCAACTACAACGCCTGAAAATTTAAAAATTATTTATAAAATATTTTTCAATTCCCCCCCTCCCAGCTAATTTATATTTATATATATATATATGTATGTATATGTATATGTATATATATATGTATGTGTAAGTGTTTGCATCTGGATGTATGTGTATTTGCATATATGTTTATATATGTATATATGCGTGTATTTTTACGTATCTGTGTATGTGTACATATATATATATATATGTTTGTATATGTATGTTTGTGTATATATGTATATGTATATATATATATATATATATATATATATATATATATATATATATATATATATATATATATATATATGTATGTGTGATCACGCATGTGCTTTTCCCCCATTTACGTATGTGCATTTGCTGTACATATTTATGCGTGTGCTTATATTTGTGTGTTACTTATTAAAAATGTTTTTTTCTATTATTTAAGTTACTTACTTAAGCTTTCACCTATTTTATTTTATTTCATTAAAATAAACCTGTAACGTATAATTTCTACCTGCCCGGCTAATTTATTTATATATATATTATATTTAATTATATATATCATTACACTATCAAAATAAACCTGTAAAGTATAATTCATTAACTTATTTTTCCTTTTCTTTTTCTTTCCATTTTATAAACAATAAATATCTTTCAATCTCTCCCCGCCCGGCTAAATTACTTTAAACCCCATTTTCAACCCGTTCCTTCACCTATTTTATTTTATTTTATTAAAATAAACCTGTAACGTATTATTTCTACCTGCCCGGCTTATTTATTTATTATATTTAATTATATATATCATTACACTATTAAAATAAACCTGTAAAGTATAATTCATTAACTTATTTTTCCTTTTCTTTTTCTTTCCATTTTATAAACAATAAATATCTTTCAATCTCTCCCCGCCCGGCTAAATTACTTTAAACCCCATTTTCAACCCGTTCCTTCACTAACATTAACTCTCCAACCTGTTGCCATGGTGATCCTTTAAATTAACTGTTACTTATGCCGTTATCAACAAAAGTAGCGTCTTTTAAGTTTAAACCGTTAAAAAACATGTATATAAGAATTTACACATAATTAATATTTAATTATAAACCCCTCTCCTTTTTTAATACACTCCTACTACTTTAAACTCCAACGTCCTCTCCCCACCACTCCCCCTCTTTTCTAACTCCCCTTTATCTACGATCTTTCCATTTTTATTTGACTTTATAACTTAGTCCATCTATGAATTCTGATGATGCTAGTTGGATTTTTCCTCTCTTTGAGGATGTTCCTCTAGTTGAAACAATTTGTAAACTCATTCTGGACTCACAGTAATAAATTTCCTATATATATATATATATATATATAACTCCTTGTTTGTATTGGTTAAGAAATCCATTAAAAAAAAATAGATGTATCACGTTTTGTATTTGATCTCTGTAATTAAATATAATTTTCCAAACTCATATTATATATATATATATATATATATATATATATATATATATATATATATATATATACATATATATGTATGTATACATACACACACACATACATATATATTTATATATATATATATATATATATATATATAATGTTCCCTATCTTAGGCTGAGCCTTTTTGAAGTGATATAAAAATTATCATTAGCGTATGAAGCGATGTTCTATATGCAACCAAACTGAGCTTAGGTATTCGGACAATGTCAAAACAGTGTTAATTCATACGCAGCGCTTCGAAGTTCTGACTGTTTGGGGGCAATCGGGTTTCGATCCTAGATTGAGGTACTTTCTTGTCTAGTCGCACTTATCAGCCAGGAAACAGCGAAATAGTACTGTATGTTGATGACTATATATATATATATATATATATATATATATATATATATATATATATATATATATATATATATATATATATATATATATATAAATCCGGGGTTGGAAAATCATATTTCATTATAGAGTTTAAAGACAAAACGCAATACATCTAATTGATTTATGGTTTTCTTAAACAGAATAAACAGGGAGTCTATTAAATAAAACCCTGTGCTATAGAAGTTATGCCGGTATTATATTATGCAAGGCTTTATTTTAGATTGGATATTTTACAATTGTTTAAAATTTCGTTTATAGCGTTTTGCATTCAAACACTTTAATTGAAACTGAAACGTGACAGTTTAAAGGACAAGGAAACTAATGCACAGGTCGTCATAAAGAGCCGCGAAGTCGGATCTATGAACCTTACACTCTTGTATTTCTTTTTTTTTATTACTTAGTTTGATTGGCTTGGTATGATACTTGAATATCAAAACAAGAAAGCAATCCGGCATTTTCTTGCCCGATGTTAATGCTGTTTTTCGTATAAATACTTTTTAGCGAGATATTTGTGTATAAAAAAAAAAATGGCAGCGAATGTAGCAATACCGCAAGAGGACAGAAATCGATAGCAATCATGAAAGACAGTTATGGTTAGTCAGATATAAAACTACGCCTCGTATTAGTGACAAGAGATACTACGACGTCAAATAAAATTAAATCGTTTGACGTATATGCGAGAAGATTCGTGATAAGTCTTTGCTTCTTCGTTTGTATATTTCTTTTAACCTTCTTTTGTTTTCCTTCTTAGGAGATTCTATGGTTCGTTTCAGGACTTCTTTCTCGTTTTGTTATGTTTGTTATCATATACTTTTCGCTTTTTGTTCACTTAGTATTAGTGTTGGGACGATTAATCGAGATTCGGAAAAATCGGAAGATTTGGAGGTATCGGAATCGGAAAAAAATGATGCTTATTTTCCGATGCCAAAACGATTCTTTTAATTGACTTTTTTATTTGATTTTATTTAAAGCAAAATCTTCCATTGCTGGTAATAATGATAGATTAAGAAATGTTTCCTATTTTAAAACGCCAGTAAATCTTAAATAGGTAAATCCCCCCCCACAAGTGTTTTTTTACGTGGAGGAGAATTTCTGCAAATTTAACATGTGTTTTTACAAGATTCCGGGAAAATAACAATCTGATAGTTAAATAATTATAGATTCATAAAGTATCAGAATCGGTAGTTGTATCGGAATAGATAATTTAGCACTGAAACGGTAATTTTATCGGAATCGGGAAAAATATGGGAATCGTCCCGTCACTACTTAGTATATTTACTACGGGTGTCCCCTGGAAATCCCATAGTGCTTTAGATATTGATCTCTATTTGCAGATGGATGAATTAATTTACCTAGACGGATTTTATGGGGCGCTTTAATATTTCATACAGCATGCTTTAAGCTAGTATAAGTGATGGTGTCTATCTCTCACTGGGTTTGATAGCACATGCGTACCGATTATTACATTTAATCGCACATACTATCACATAGCAGGCTCCACGTCACTTAAGTTTCGTTATCTAACGGGCAATTTACAGGCGATCAATAGTATTTTGAAGCGCGGCGCTTCGGACGACAAATATCGAAAAATTGCCTAAAACATGTATTCATTCTCCCGCAACTGGACATTTTTCTAAAGGGAGGGGCCGCTTTTTTCGCTGATATTTAGGAAAGTCATCCCGTCTTTTTGATTGACTAGCCTTAATTTAAACCTTCGCCACTTTAGATTTGGCGATGGACGCAACAGCAAATACGTCATGGTTTTTCTATCTCTAACTGGGTTTGATAGCACATGCCGTACCTAGTATTTGCATATGATCGCACATCCTACCACTGACCATGCCCCACGTTGCTTAACTTTGTTGATCGGTGTATGAACATAAGTAGCCGAACAATATGTTATAGTTGCTCTCAAGTCTATTCCTAAAAGAAATGTCACGTTTGCGATTTCATTCACATGAGTATATTCTCATTATTTGGATTTTTCTGACTACTGCTATCAGTTTGAGCGTTATTGTTTTTTAAATTTCGATCGATGTACCCCCGACTTGTTTATCTTGTCGAAGTTAGGTATCTTTTTTTTTTACATGGGGTTCACCACTTATCAAGGCCCGAAGGCGACTCAGGAATAAGGTTTATTGCGTGTACAGTATTCAATGAGATAGTATTGTAGTAATCATTAGTGTTGAATGTTTAGATAGAATGTCTTACTTAAGGGGGCGGTTTGTCAGGAGTCTGTTTATGTTGGACTTGAAGACGTCCAAGTTGTAGTCAGGTGGGAAACAGGCAAGCGGCAGAGAGTGCCACTGGCGTGCAGTTCTAAGAAAGAAGCTTTGCTCATGGAATCTACGTTTGGATTTAGGCACAGATAAAGAGTGGGGGAAATTATTGACATTAGTTTCAGCCAGACGGGTGTTTCTCGTGAAAGATTGGCGAGGGATCTTTATGATGTATTTGCGCACCTGCACGGAATTTGGAACGGGACTCTTTATTAAATTCCCGGATGTGGTCCTTATCTATACATCGTTTTAATGCGACGCATTAATATAGAAACTGATATTTAAGGAGATGCTTTTTAAAAGATTGGCTGCATCAATTACTTCTTATGAAACGACATATGTATATTTACATTTAACTTTTCAAATGATTTGTTTCCATAGAATATACTTATGTGTAGGGTTTTTATTCTTTTCATTGTTTTTACTCTCGAGTATATATCCGACACAGTAAGACAACGTTAATCAACCGAGAACCACGTTACTCTATATAAAAACCTATAATATATTAACGGATACAAATTCGAGCGTCAAAACAATTACAAGAATTTGCTGTTGTCTTAGCCGTACTTATGTGTTAGCAGTTTTCAAATAGTATATTGGAAGAACCCACTCGCTAAATAGTCGCCCCATGAGCTCTGCGCAAATTTCTCTGAATTTTCACTAGCAGAACCTGTGAAAATTCCATTTGGGACCCATTCATATGTAATATATTGATGCTGGCATTCTGTTGGGGTTCAGTGTAAATTGAGACGCTCTTATATTATTGTAACTTTTATGTTAAAACTGAAAAGGTATTTAGCTTAGCCAGCAAGAACGTCCAGCAAAACCCGGGCGTAAAATAAGCATTTATATGATATTTCAATTCTTTCAGATTTCGTATATTTTATTATAGAGTTAATGCTCTATCGATTGTAATCTTCTCTATATAAATAAAATGAACTCGTTTTTTCCCGTGGGATTTTGACCTTAATAGGATTAAAAATCAAGATATTTCATGCAAATATAGTATGCACAAACGACAGAACAATATCGGAGGTGTGTTATAGGCTTATTATTTCTCAAATTCCTCGATAATCTTAGATTTCTATACTTTTTCTGCTGAGAAGTCACGGCCAAAATCGGTTAAGATCAATGAAAGTGGTAAAATATTTTCTCTCTAATAAATTCCTTCTCCCCCTGCCACCACTTAACACCGTTTGGGGATCGTTCACAAGGAACAGTTGAGAAGAGAACACGTGTTTGGCTTCGTAGTTCTTTCATGTGAAGTTATTTAAAATCACTAAACTAAGCTGCAGTGCTCTGTGGCGTAGTGGTTAGCGTGCTGGACAATTCACATTATATTTTCACGTTCGCGCCGACCTACCGTAGTCGTTTTTTTTTTCCTAAACAACTGGAATGGACTTTTCTTGGTGGCCGAACTGTTAACGTTGCAGATGTTTTTTTTTGTTTTTTTTTTCACACTTTATTTTCCTACTTTTACTCATGACTCCGGGTTTGATCCTTCCTACTTACCTACCATAACATTTTTTAAAACTCCCCCCCGTCCCGGAAACAAACACTCGGGCAACGCCGGGTACCCTCGCTAGTATATTATAAAGTGGCGATTTCCAAATATATACATATATATATACACACACATATATATATTTATATATATATATATATATATATATATATATATATATATATATATATATATATATATATATATATATATATGAATATCCATATCACCTGGGTGCATCAGCTTTAATTGAAATCGAAATAAAAACTTATGAAAAAATATATGTATATACATATAATTTGAGTTCCTTCTGCCATAATCGAAACTAACCAAATCATATCCTTACATCATTTGTAGACATTTATGCTGACGACACTACCATTTATGGTACCACATCTAAGACAGTTAACGACCAAGTTCTCTCCAATTCTCTCTCCTCTGACCTTGAGCACGTAGTACAATGGGGAAAGGAGTGGCTGGTTACTTTTAATGCATCTAAAACCAAGCTTCTCTCTTTACATCATCAACATTCTAATTCACATTTGTCATCAATTGAAATGAATGGCTCTTGTCTTCAGGAGGCCTCAAGTTTTGACAAGCTTCTGGGCTTGACCATTACTCCTGATCTTAAATGGAACACGTATATCAAATCTGTTGCCAAGGCCGCTGGAAAAATGGTGGGATCTTTCTATCGATCCAGTAGATATCACACTGCTGATGCTATTCTCTACCTATACAAGAGCCAGGTACGTCCAAGGATGGAATACTGTTGCCACATCTGGGCAGGAGCTGCTAGAAAGGACTTGTCCTGCCTTGATAGAGTTCAAAATAGACTTCGTAGCCTCGTATGAGATGTCCTTTTCTCCTCCTTGCAACCTCTATCTCACAGAAGAGATGTTGCGAGTTTGTCTCTGATGTATCGTTATTTTCATGGAAAGTGTTCAACTGAGCTTCAATCTATGGCCCCCCCTCGCCAAACTTTCACAAGAAACACTCGTCTAGCTGTAAACACTATCAATAATTTCCCCCACTCTTTATCTGTGCCTAAACCTAAACGTAGATTCCATGAACAAAGCTTCTTTCTTAGAACTGCACGCCTGTGGAATTGTCTTCCGTTTTCCTGCTTTCCGGATGACTACAATATGGTTGTGTTCAAGTCTAAAGTAAATAAGTTCTTGATGAGCCGTTCTATATAAGTTATTAAATTTACCAAATTTTCATTACTAATGATTACTATATTGACCAATTTCTACTGTACACTCTTTAACCCTTATCCTTGAGTGGCCTCTGGGCCTTGATAATGTGGTGATGCCTTTGTAAAAAAAAAAAAAACATAACGAGGAATATTTGATAGAAGTATTTAGAAAAAAAGTACATGACTTAAGTGCCTTCAGCTATAATCGAAACCGGAAACAACACATATGCAGAATTCTTGGTAAAATTATTTATAACACGAAACGAACGTACATAAAAATTAAACGACCCGTAGCACAGAAAATGACACATACGCTACCATGTTTATATATAGATTATAGTGTATCTCATAAATGCTTCTTATTATCCAGGTGTCAGAATTGTTATTCAAACCGTTGATGGTTATGGCTCCCTAGTCGCCTCTGTATTCGGTGTTTCTGATGAGATCTATAGTCATATTATTCCGACTGACCCTGTTGAGATTTTCATTGAACTTTGTTCGTTGTCTTCTGCTCATTTTTTCAGAAGAGTTTTTCCTAACATCAGGCTTCTTCTCAAACCGTACACTCGTATTAATTTTTTTAAGAACTGGCGTGGGCGCTATTGAGTAGTAATTTTCTATATTCTGCTTTACGGACGAATTTTTTTTTAATTTTATTTTCGTCTATGAGACTCGTAGAATTCTCTTTTAAAACATATCTACTGCTTTCAATCAATTTCAGTCGCCTTTGTTGATGTCGAAAATTCGCAACCGTAAAGAAATATTGGTCACATATACGACATCAAGGCGTAAATTCTAAACAGAATTTTAATTAGAAGTATGGATTTAGACAAGATTGTTCCACAGGGCCGGGAATAAATGATGTGACAAAATAAACGCAAATTTATCCCAGCAAAATAATTTCTTACAAAACCCAATTACATAAAATGATTAACAAATGCTAATATAATAATATGGCATAAATATTATTCAGAATATTTCGCTCGAGACTTCACTGAACTACGAAGTCATTTAAGGAAATAATTTATAGCAGCACAAACACCATCTAAGGATTTTTTCCACCATTTGTTCGATTTTATTTTAATAGCTCCAATGTTTTGGCATAAAGTGGAGCAGGTTTCATTCTCTACGTCTGACTACGACGACCAACGAAGAGCATTAATATAAGGGCATGAGGAAGGCTATTAGTCTCTGCTTATCCAAAACGGTCAGATATCTCAACACTACTGCTGTGTTACATGATAAGTTTGGTTTGCCCCACCCTCTTGTTGGAAAGTCCAACCTTCATCACCATACACAGAGTTACATTACTGGATCAATGCACCTCTAATAATGCCCCCAATGTAACGTACTTTGTTAATTTAGACATCTGGAATGGGGAAAAAACTAAGTGGATATTTCCTTTTCTCATAAATGGATGCGCAGACATGACAGATGTTGGTTTCTGCGTTTTAGAAAACCATTTCCTGCATTATGAGATGTTGCCTCACGACTTCTTGCAAAGTCTCTATCATTTTAATAATTGTGAAACTGTTCCTGTGAGAATAACGTTTATTCCATGAAGATAATATTATTGAACGTAACCTCTCTGATACGGTTTTATAATTGTCGACTGCTGATGGATATCTTTTACAATCGTGAGTGCAGAGAAAAGCTGCCGGGGTTGGTGCTTATATGTCACTTGGACATATTTTTCGCACAGTCCTTGCAAATGCTTGTTCTTAATTTGTCATTATGCAATGGATTTTATTGGATTTCGCCTACTTTTCCCTGACATTTCTTTATGAGTTTAGAGGTTCTGAAGGTGCGGGGACTTCGCGATCGTTGTCTATATTTGAAGTTTCTAAGTAACGATCAGTCGTCCTCTTTATGAACATGTAGTTAATTGTGCGGTTTTTCACTAACTCGAATATTTCTGATCGACACAATCATTTCTCATGCTGCTCTATTATAAATCTCCTCTTCAGTTCAACAGACATTGTAAAAAAACATGAGTTACTTTTGTTTCTGAATAATAAAACATGATAAAGTTAATTATCATACAATTAAAATAAAATAGTAAATTGATTTTAATAAAACTGTTCCGAAGTTTTGTATCAAGACTCATGCTTTACTTGTATTCGGTGATAAAATTTCAGTGAGACAACTTTTTAGAGACGTTTGTTCTTATCATAATAACCAGGACAATGAAGCTTGCTAAGAAGTACACGGCAGAAACTGACAATTTGAGTGTGTCGAGTTTGCCTCCTATATTAGAAGTCATTTTTTTTAAATTAACGTGAACACTAGAATATTTAAATGCAAAATCAAATATGAACAAGTAAAATTATAGTAGAATTAAAGACTAATTAGGTGAGGTATAGTTTGGTTAAACAGTTACATTTAATTTAGCTTGAATTTGCAGTTTTTGAAAAAAAAAAAACAAGTGTGAACTTTCTTGTTGCCGCCAGTGTATATAATGAACATTTAAACAAGTATTTGAAGCGTTGCATATTAATTAGAAAAAAATAACTGTCGTATACGTTCGAAAGACTAAAACCCGCGAATGTTTTATATAAACAGATTTCTTTGTTTAAATAAGATATATTTCGATTTTATACACCCCTGTCAATGAAGAGTCTGATTTTCCCTTTCCTTGGTCCGAATGGTGTAATTTGGCGAACGACAGTGTTAGCCCGTGGAATTTGATAACGATTTAATTTTTTTTAATGCATGTATCAATTTTTATTGATTCAATTTGCGCGGCTAACACGATACCCAACTGATGACTGTTTTTTTTTCTTTGTCTTTTTATTAAACCTTTATCAACACCCGAGGACTATACCTGTCGCTCGCAGAATTATACCATGCGGTGCAGGAAAGAAACTCTTCATTTACATAGATGTATGACATCGGAATATATCTGATTAAACTCTTAATATTTTTTATAAAAAATGCTTTGTGTTTAGTCTTCTAAACGTATTCATTTATATACGTTTTTTTTGTAAATATTACTCTATATAATATTTATAGTAAATAAACAGATCATTGACCAAGTACTTTATTAGATACACATACAAACATACGAGGTAACATGTATACGTATATATTGTATGGATCTGATTCGATAAATAACAAGGGAAAGAAAATAGACAAATTATCAGGGATGCTGGCAAAAGAGTTGGTATCATGTGATGGTTCGTAAATGACACTCCCTATTATATCCTTCGTATTTTCTTACTATTAATATGATTAATATTTGTTATTGTGGTTAAAAAATAAGTCTTAAAAAACTGAATATGAATCCAAAGTTTATTTATTTCAGGAGGTATAACGGTATGTCAGTTTTTGTTCCTAGAGGTAAGCCCGTTTCAAGTGCATATTAACATAGAGAATGCCCCAACACCCCCTCGGCATGCCTCGGCATGGTGTAGTACATCAGTAGATTAGTAATAAACTAAAGCGATTTCAAAGAAAATATAATGTTTGGAATGGTTGAAATACTGAGATTTAACAGAACCCTAACTCACTGCCGGGCTGATTTTTAGCAGCGTAACCTTGAACCATAAGAACGCATGATTTCTGCATTGAATGAGCCAACAGGAGTTGAAATACAGGAACACCTAGAGCGAACCATTTTTTCATTGCTTATAACAATGCCTTCTCGTATATCTTATATAATTCTGCCTCCTTCTCTTTTTTTCCTATTTTTGTTCATGTCTCTATTATTTAGTGTATGTTTTTATTTTTACTTTCAGGATTTTTTCCTTCCTTATTCTTCCATAATCTGATTTCATCATTTATTTTTCTTTTAGAAGCGAGTCATAATTTATCGAAGCCTGAATTTCATTGGGAGATTTAAAAAAGGAATGAGTGTAAATTAATCAATGAGACAATGGCGAAGTCACCGTGGAAAATAGGTAGTATTTTAATTGTCAAAAGAACGGCACATCAAGGACTTGTTTACAGTGGACTTAAAAATGAAAATGCTGTAAGCAGCAGGAAAGCAATTTCCCGGTACAGAATTCGAAACGCTAGGCAGTTCTAAGAAATAAACTTTGTTCATGAAATTTTTCTTTTTGGTTTCTATACATGTTAGGCATTTGTTAACTGGTGGTAGTTGGAGGAGTGTTTCTTTTGGATGGTGTGCTTGGTGTGCAATAGTCTTACGCTCTTGAACGCACTTGCCATAAAAATAATGATAGAACAGAGACAGACCGGCAACGTCTATTATGTGAAGTGGAGTTTGCAAAAAGGAAGAATGGACACCACCTACAAGGTGTAGTGCCGGTTTTTTAACCCTGCAACTCAGAAAAGGGTTAGGTTTAGGGTTATGGCAGCTCGTCACCAGATGTGACAATACTATCCAATTTTAGGAAGTATTTGGCTATTAAAATTTAACTTCAATTTTTCAAAAAAATCCTCTTTATTTTTTCTATTAGCATTCTTTTATTTCGTTATTTCTAGCATTCTTCACTTCTCGCTTCCTTCTCTGCCCTCTAGTATTGCGTGTCTTTTCTTCTTTTTCCCCGAAATATATACTTGTATATATTTTCCTTCCTTTCCCTAGTCTTTATTCTTTCAAATTTCTCTTATTATAATCTTCCAGTTTAAGAAAATGGTAAATTCTTTATGGCACCATCTTTCATGCACAGGTCTTCTTTCTGTTCACGTAGGCGCAACACATTAGGCTTTCTTGACTTTTCAAAGACTTGCCATTAATATCTAATTTATTTTCCATTCGGTTTGGGGCAAAATGGTTCTTGGGAATGTCTAGACAAAAATCATTCGCAAAATAGGAATAAATTTCTGCGACTTCTCTTATCAGAGTGTTATCGAAATTAATATTTTTTCTTAATTAAATTTTCGCTTTTTATTGATTTTCCATCGATTCGAGGGGTGTGCTGCAATTTACTTGTAGTGTTTATGTCAACTTGCCGAATAATCAACAAATGCAGTCGTGGATTTGTGAATTAACATTTTCATCGCTCATTTAGTGTTCTTTTTTTCTTTGTCTTTTTATATATGTATTTGTTTTTGCAACAAGAAAACTACCCATACTGTTATTGGCTAAAAAATATATTATTTCTACCATAATATAAAATGGAACTTTGTCTGGGTGTGTGTTTTTCTCTGTTTACGTTTGTGTGTCTGAGTTCGTTCCTTATAGATTCGAAAACGATTGGGTCGATTTTTTATGAAATTTCACACGAAATACTCTATGTTTTTTACAGTGTTCTTTTGCTTTCTATCAGAATGTCTTCGATACATAATAATCGATAATCGAAATATTCCGATAAAAATAGGCTATTTTGACCAAAGTTATCACATTAACTTGCATACAATCACAAATGTATTTGAGGAGCGTTATTACCACATAGGATGAATGGCCAGAGATGTGGAGTTTAAAATTAATATTTTCCCGCTCATTTTGTGTAGGTAAAACACGTTATGTTATTTTACTTTGTCTTTGTTATATTGTTTTTTTATCGTTGTGCGTATTGGTTGGGGAACAGCAAACATATGGAATAATATTATTCACAAAATAATCTTTACTATTATATAAAAAGGAACGTCGTGTGCGTGTGTTCCTTACTTTGGACTCGAAAACGGTTGAAGTGATTTTTACTTGAAAAAATTTGCTGTTCTTGCACTTTGTTATCCGTCTATATCTGCAAGGTATATTTTTAATACTATGTCATTGCTCATATAATTACTGAAATAACGGGACAACCCTCATATTCTACTTCTTTATGCATCGTATATTGAGTGTTGATGTTCTGTTATCATTCCCATTCAGTTCTGTATAATCCAGCATAATAAGGGTCACTAAATTTTATTGATGTTGCTTCTGTCTCTCTCTTGTCCCCTATACATATGTTAGGTGTAATAGCTTCGTTTTCCTGGCAGGTAACTGTAAAACACCCACGCACACCCACACACACACACACACACATAAATAAATAAATATATATATATATATATATATATATATATATATATATATATATCAAGTAAGATGATTGATAACTTATAATTAAAATTAAAAAATTAAAAATCAATTTTATAAGGAAAAACAAACAAAATCAATAAATTGTACGATCGTTTCGGAAACGATGTTTTTCTTGTGATAGACATTAAGTCTTGGACAATAATTTTATCATATAGTTTTTAAAAACCAGGTCTCCTCATCAGCAAAAAATATTGGGTGGTGAGATTTTAACTAAAGACGCCAAAATGAACCTAGCATTCTTAAGTTAGGCAGGTGTATATGGAAATTGTACATTTTATTGATTTTGTTTGTTCTTCTTCATGTTATTGACTTTTAATTATTAATTTTAATTAAAAATTATCAACCATCTTTCTTAATATTAAAATAGCTCTAGGATATACATGTCTTCCGAGCTTTTATATATATATGTACATTACAAAGAGCACTGTTTTTTCTTTTATTGTAATTGTATTATTGAATGCACTAATACATTAAAATATACTCTGGTCTAAAGACTCTTGTCCTAATCCCCAATATATATATATATGTATATATATATATATATATATATATATATATATATATATATATATATATATATATATATATACACGGTGTCCACAAAGTCTGGCTACATTATGTAGAAAGACTTTGTGGACACCCTGTATATTCCCCTCCATGTCCTTTTCCTATAAAATGTTCTTTGAATATTATTTCCGTAGATACATACCGAAGAAAGCACGTAGTATAAAATAAATAAATCATACGTCGGTTGAAATAAGATACGCACTTAGCAAATCACAAATGTTTCCCGATCGAATAATATATGTTATCTACCTAAGGGTAAAAAAAAAAGTCAGACAAGATGCATTTTTTCTTCTTAATTCCTTGTCAATAGTATTGCTGCTGCTATTGCTGCTGCTGTTAATAATAATAATAAGAACAACACTGAAAATTATTATTATTATTATTATAAAAAGCATTCTGCAATAGAAACTATGTCACAACTTTATAAATTGCAAATCTTTCCTATTATTTTGATTATTTAGAGATTATTTGGACATATACAGGGTGCTCACAAAGTCTGGCTACATAATGTAGCCAGACTTTGTGGCAACCCTGTGTGTGTGTATATATATATATATATATATATATATATATATATATATATATATATTTATATATATATATATATATATATATATATATATATATATATATATACAGGGTGCACACAAAGTATGGCTACATAATGTAGCCAGACTTTGTGGCAACCCTGTATATATATATATATATATATATATATATATATATATATATATATATATATATATATAGTTTTTACTGAAAAAGACCAACCAAACTAAAATCTTATGACTCAATAAAATAAATACTTATTATTTTAGTTGTTACTAACAGTTCAGTCCGGTTTTGCTTGGTCCTTATGTACGTTCATAAATTTATGTGTATATGTATATATTAAACAGTGTGCATATATACAGTAATGCCTTTCTATATAATAGACTTTCTTAACTACTATAGAAAAAAAGTTAGTAAAAACTTTGACCCCGTTTTGACCTCTTTACATTTATTGTTTTGGTCCCAAATCGAATTAGAATGTTTGCCCCATGTCCAGGTAACCTACATCTAAATTTGCAAGTGTTTAGACCAAAAATTGGAAGAGGAGTTTGGTAGAGTCTGTAAAAGTGAACAATTTTAACTTTGACCTTCTGCCAGTCAGGATTACGCCCGAAAACTGATTAAAAAGCTTACTGCATGTCTGAATACCCTTTATGTATCATTGCAAATGTTTAGACCAGTAATTGGCTTAATAGTTTCCTAGAGATCGGAAAGGTAAAAATCTTTTGAACTTTAGGCCCTTGGGAGCCACCTTTCGGCTAAAACCAGATTTAAAAGCTGGCCCCATGTCTGAATACAGTTTATGTAAAATTACAAATGTTTAGACCAAAAATTGACTGAAAAAATTTATATAGCTCGCAGACATCAATTGATTTTTAAATATGTCCCAAATTATGACCACTTACCCTTTATTGTTTTGAGTTCTTGTAAAATCATAAAGTTATATCCATGTTCAAGTAATCTATATCTAAAATTTCAAGTGTTTAGACTTAGAATTGCCGGAGGGGTTGTGTAGAGTTTGCAAAGGCTGAAACGTTGAACTTTGCCTCCATAACAGCAAACTTTATGTCCGAAAACCAATTAAAAATAGCTTCCCCAATCTCAATACCCGTATATCAAATATCGACTTTGTAATCCGAAAATTGACAGATTTATTTGGAAGGGAAATGTACCCAGACAGACAGACAGACACACCCACACATATAACTTTAATAGATATATAGATTTGCCATGCAAGCCGTGATGTCAGAGGCGCAACATTCAGTTTATTTTTCCTCATTGGAATGTATACGCTCTTGTAAATGGATTAAATGTAAAGCATTGCAGCACAGAAGATCTCGGCTGGCCTACCGTTCATCTATCAATTATCATATAAATCCCATTTTAAGATAATGTATGGAATCTGATGAAAATGAAACAAGTGTCATTGGTTGTATTTAAAAAAAAAATGTGTTACAAAGAACCTGCTGATGTTTCCTGTCATGACCTAAAACTTGTGTTTATTCTTATGACTAATAAAGTAAAAATTGTTGCCACAAGGTCAGGAAAATGATAATTTAAAAAGCAACATCACTGAAAACAAGTATATTAACGGCAAAAATAAAAGCGAGGCCGCTGAATAGGCACTTCTGCATTATGACTGTTTGAAACTAAACTCATATTCAAAGGTCAAGAACGTGAACACTAGGAACATTGAAGTCTTATAACTGCGGAGAACGATACATCAGGGAAACAACTAAAATAAGCAAGATGTTGGTTTGTGAATTGCTAGAAAATACTAGCAGGGGAATGGCGTCTTAGTTCACTAAACAAATTATTATAGACTACATTGTTAACAGACAGTATATTTTTCACTACCAACGCTCACATTGCTATTTTCTCTCACTTAAAATGAATTGATTTGTTCTACAGATTTTTTCTACATCTTATTATTACTTTAAAATTGAGGAAATACAGAGTATTATTAAATTAGCTAGAGAGTTGTTGTATAATTCTCTTGAAATTAGATGATTTCCGATGTATATATGTGCGTATATACGAGAAATATACGCATTAATGTGTCGCTCTCCATCGGCATTTATGGAAGTGCTAGCAGGCGTATATTTCTTATCCTGGCAGGGGAAAAATCCTCTTCACAATATTACTGGATATAATCTCCTTTCTACACCGCCCCTTTCTCAATTACCTTGCTTATATTTCTATACCAAATTATTCTTGTTTATGAAAAGAAGTCAACTTATATCTACTTCCTTATTTCTATAAAAACAACGTTAACACTTAACCCTCATAGTTTAATATTGTTACACATTACGGACATTAAGTTTATTGGTACTTCCTTTGCTATTGTAATTTTTACTAATGTCACACATTGTACATACGCTGGGATGCTTGATTTGGAAACAGAACAGAGATACATATAAGGTAATGTTGAGGCTGATTGCACATTTCATGTGCCGTCGACGAAACAGAGAGAGACGATTAATAATGACGTCACGTTTAGAGTGGAGGGAAAAAGTTTCATAAATAGTCTATTTTTAGAAGCCGTGAAGACAACAGACACCTAATAATATTTTTGAAACATCCCACACTTAAAGTGAAATCTATTCTTGGGGCCTTTCTCTATATACATCACCGATTCTAGTACGTAACAAGCTTACGTTTAGATGTAACAAAGTAGCTAGGAACACATTGGTCTTTCTCTCCTAATCAATTCTCTTCAAATACAACCTTTAAGGTAATTTCTCAGAGAACTTTATCTGCGTGTTCGTTTTCTTTAGGCAAAAAAAAAAACTTACAATTATAACAAAACTCATTGAAAAAGGTAAAATACGTGTCTTAAAAAACTCGTATAAAACTTGCATACATTATAAAATATATATTCTATCATTGTATTTTTACAATGTTCTGTATCATATTTTCTAAATATATAACGGAAGAAGTAATAATAATGTTACTATTGACATGGTAGCTACTACTTGACGTAGATCCAATTAACGTAAACATATATAAGTATAATTAAATTAAATACGTAGTAGTTTAATTGCTAACTGTAATCAGGTGCAATTGTTAAATACGTTAAATGTCGTCTCAGCCTGTTGTTTTAAAATTGTGTCGAGTCGATAAGATTACTATCGTTAATTTAGCGCATCTGCCGTCCGTCCAGGTAGATTAGAAGAAATAGGGAAACTAGTCCATCACACCTGCGTCAAAGTAGGAGTGTGCTACCTAGCAGAAGTTTTCTTCGTTAACAGTCATCAGTTAATTAAGAAATTGATTGTGTCTACTCGAAGTCAGAATTTACAAGAGGATGTTTTACGTAACAACTAATTCAGTTTAATTTCCCAGAGGATAACCTAAGACAGGATTTACTGAAAAGCTCATGTGGATATTGGAACAACAGCGTACGAATTGGTAAGAGTCGTGGCCAGATATTAGATTGCGTAGAAGAGGCTTTCTAACCAGAATTTGTTTACATTGCTGAATGGTCATTATTGGTGCAATTTGTTTTGAAATTGTTTACCTTGTTATCATTCGAGCAATGTATTTTGAAATTTTTTACCTTGTGGTCATTTGTGAAATGTATTAACCTGATTATCATTGGTGCATTATGTATTTACATTGTTTACTTGATTATCATTGGGGCAATGTATTTTGAAATTGTTTATCTGATTATCATTGGTGCATTATGTATTTCAATTGGTAATTGATTATCATTGGGACAATGTGTTTCGAAATCGTTTACTTGATTATCATTGGTGCAATGTTATTTTGAAATAGTTTATCTGATTATCATTGGTGCATTATATATTTAAATTGTTTACTTGATTATCATTGGGGCAATGTGTTTCGAAATTGTTTACTTGATTATATTTGGGGCATTATGTATTTAAATTGTTTACTTGATTATCATTGGGGCAATGTGTTTCGAAATTGTTTATCTGATTATCATTGGCGCATTATGTATTTAAATTGTTTACTTGATTATCATTGGAGCAATGTGTTTCGAAATTGTTTATCTGATTATCATTGGCGCATTATGTATTTAAATTGTTTACTTGATTATCATTGGGGCAATGTATTTTTAAATTGTTTATCTGATTATCATTGGTGCATTATGTATTTAAATTGGTAATTGATTATCATTGGGACAATGTGTTTCGAAATCGTTTACTTGATTATCATTGGTGCAATGTTATTTTGAAATTGTTTATCTGATTATCATTGGTGCATTATATATTTAAATTGTTTACTTGATTATCATTAGGACAATGTGTTTCGAAATTGTTTACTTGATTATCATTAGGACAATGTGTTTCCAACTTGTTTACTTGATTATCATTGGGGCAATGTATTTTGAAATTGTTTATCTGATTATCATTGGTGCATTATGTATTGAAATTGTTTACTTGATTATCATTGGTGCAATGTTATTTTGAAATTGTTTACCTGGTTATCATTTGCACAATGTGTTTTGAAATGGTTTACCCTGTTATCATTTGTGCAATGTGATTTGAAATTGTTTACCTGATCAGCATTTGTGCAATGTGTTTTTAAATTGTTTTCCGTGTTATCATTAGTACAGTGTGTTTTAAAATGGTTTACCCGGTTATCATTTGTGCAATGTGTTTTTAAATTGTATACCTAGTCATCGTTTGTACAATGTGATTTGAAATTGTTTCCCTGATTGTCATTGGGGCAATGTATTTTTTAATTTTTTATCTGATTATAATTTGTACAATGTGATTTGAAATTGTTTACCTGATTATCATTGGTGCAAGGTTTTTTGAAATTGTTTACCTGGTCATCATTGCAGCAAGACAAGAAAAATAAAAATCACATATATTAGAAAAGTTATGCCCACAAAAGTGTTATATTTTTGCAAAGTATTCATAATTATAAAACTGACAACTTTTTGAACGAGGACAACTAAAATTTGGAAAAGCGGCACAACATTGTTTTCATACAAGGTTTGGCAGACCACTTTGCTTGTTTGGAATAACAATTAAACTAAAAAACAACACTTTTTGCTTTCTCGTACGCTGAATTTTGAAAAGAAAATCCGCGCGACCCGTTCGCACAGTATTGAAATACAAGGATTTTTAACTACTAGAATTATTATAAATAGCAACATTTCTAACCTATACTCTGACCTATACCTAAATATATCCATTCGTCTCCGAGTTTGATTTTGACCCCCGCACATTTCTGTGATTCTTTATGTATGATACATGTCCAAAAATCTTTAAATTCGAAACGAGTAGGAAATCTGAGATGACGAATACTTGGCATAAGTGAATTTTATGTTTGCACGACGTACTCTAAACCCTGATAAAACATTGGGTTTTTGTTGGCCGCTGAATACTGAATAATATAATAATAAATCTGCTTTATAAATACCAGTTGCAACCCCCACTATCTGTCACACAAAAGTGTTTAGATAACATGTTGGCCTTGGCGGCGACATTGTAACAACGATCCTCTAATAAGCTACGAAACAGCCCAACGGTATCGCTTTCCACAGAGAGATAGTTCTTAGAAAGAAACTATGCTAATGGAAGTTTCATTTAACTTTAGGTAAACATAATGTGAAAGAGGAAAAACATTTACCTACATTGTAGTTAGATGAGTGATTTTAAATGGAAATTGTATAAACAAGGTGGAGGGTGCTTGGTTTTAGGAGTTAAAAATATAAAGGAATTACAAAAAAATCTCCAATGTTAAAGCAAGCGAATATAAGCATATGGAGATTGTAACCCAGAAAACAGCACTTCTCACCCTTTTGTCAGAAACATTATTCATGGAATAAACAAGAAAAATACAAAACAAAAGAAAACCCGAGTGGCAAATTGGGGAAAGTCAGACTGATGTTAACATTTAACTGTCTATAACCAAGAACTCTAAAAGAAAACCTTAGTATAGCACTTTGCTAAAAAATAGAAATAGTGTAGAGAGTTAGTATCATCTCTGCGAAAGAAGTGGTGGGAAGTTTTTTTTTTTTACATGGGCATCACCACTTATCAAGGCCGATCGGCCACTCAAGGATAAGGGTTAAAGAGTGTTGAGTAGTCAAAAGGACAATATAGTAATCAATAGTAATGGAAGTTCGGTAAATTTGTTAACTTAAGTGGAACGGCTCATCAGAAACTTATTCACGTTGGACTTGAAGGCAACCATATTATAGACAGCTGGAAAGCAGGAAAACGCAAGACAATTTCACAGGTGTGCAGTTCTAAGAAAGAAGCTTTGATCATGGAATCTATGTTTAGGTATAGGCACAGATAAAGAGTGGGGAAAATTATTGTTAATGTTTTCAGCTAGTCTAGTGTTTCTTGTGAAAGTTTGGCGAGGGGGGACCATAGATTGAAGCTCAGTCGAACACTTTCCATGAAAATAACGATAAAGCAGAGACAAACTCGCAACATCTCTTCTGTGAGACAGAGGTTGCAGCGAAGAGAAAAGGACATCTCCAACCAGGCCACGAAGTCTATTTTGAACCCTATCAAGGCAGGACAAGTCTTTTCTAGCAGCTCCTGCCCATATGTGGCAACAGTATTCCATCCTTGGACGTATCTGGCTCTTATATAGATAGTTGAAACGGACATCCTCCATATGAGTTTATTGTTGTTCATTTTCGACTCATAAATAGCCGCTTGGTGTTTCTTGGTTATTTTCTCACGACAACCATAGCATATTAACAAAAGAGTATAGGGGCTACTTAGATAGGGTCCAGCGATCAAGAGGGACCAAGTAAGTATAGAGTTGCGCAAAAATGTACTTGTGAATTGATGTGTATATTTAAGCATGATAGTTCGCTCGGGAATAAGTAAAAGTGGGGGAAAAAGTGTCCTAAACAATGATGCCTTTAAAATAGCAAATCCATCATGATGGAACACTTACTAAAGCGACAGGTGATGCTGCTAGTCTGCCTACCTCGGTAGTTTTTACAAAACATACTGTGAATAAAGCATAAAGGGTGATATTTGTAATGGCGTGCTTTAATGGGAAATCTAAGTTCGGAGTTCGAAAACAAACCTTGTTTACACTTTACATTCAAAATTCAATAAGCTTGTATTATTGTGAAAACGAGGAACAAGGACATATTATCTCTGGAAAAAAAAGAATGAAAACGTAAACAAGCTTACATCCACCATATTGAAGTGTAAGGCGTTGCTCCTGGCCGAGTGTGATATTTATATAAGAATGAATTATATTACTTCGGTGAAATGTATTTCTAAAACGAGCCAAGATTTGCAACACTGGGGATGAAGATTGGTAGATATTGCAGGATATACTAGTTTAAAAACACTATTTTAGACCAGAATTTAAAAATAAAAAGAGAGCTAATCCTCGTTGCCCCAAGCCAGATCTATAACATCTATAGATCCACATGAATTGTGATTTTATAGAGATACTAGTAGGGCGCATGGCATTGCCCAATAATAGAATACGCTTAAATATGGCATTTTGATTAATGCAAATTTCGTATTCATTATTACATTATATTATACAAGATATACATTAAGGATTTAATAGAAAATTACTCCTGCGTCACCTCCGATTATCGAAACCGAAACATTTAGTTTTCGATTTATTTTGTCCTCTGCCGTTAATGACGGAGCTACAAAGACATATTTTCTGCAGGGCTAATTTTTTTTACATTAACCAATAGCTACTATGTTATGCATGCATAGTCGTAATGCTGTTGTTTCACCCTCACCTGGTTAATTTCATTTTTTCTTAATTATCACAATTTTTTACTGAGTTTCCCGGGCTAAAACCAAAATATAAAGTTTCGCATGGGTTCACTTAACTTATATATAAAGTCCCATGTCTGTTGACCAAAACCTCCAATATATACAATTATAAAAGTCAAGTGGCCTTTTAACGGGCGTTGTAACCCAACATCCAGTTTACTACTTCC
>NC_136515.1:61895105-61897605 GCF_053919585.1 Euprymna scolopes
GCACTTCTATGAAAGAAGCTTTGCTCATGGGCTTTATGCTTTGATTAAGGCACAAATAAAGAGTGTGGAAAATTAATGACAGTGGTTTCAGCTAGACGGGTGTTTATCGTGAAATGATTGGCGAGGGGTACCAGAGATTGGAGTTCAGATGAGTACTTGCCATGTAAATAACGATAAAACAAACAAAGGGTCGCAATGTCTCTTCTGTGGGAGAGAGGTTGCAGGGAAAGGAAAGGGCATCCCCGCTAAGCCAGGGAATCTATTTTGTACTTTGTCAAGGCAGGATAGACTGTTTTTACCAGCTCCTGCCGAGATTTGGCAGCAGTACTCGATCCTTGGACGTACCTGGCTTTTATACAGATATAGAATTGCATCAGTAGTGAGATATCTTTTTTAAACCAATATGCATACGCATACATAAATGTATATAGAAAGAGGTTTGTGTTTACTATAAGCTGTTTACGAAAATAGTGTAAATCATGGAGAATATTTACATGGATATATTTACACGTAATAGTTAACTAAAGATGATTATCAGCATAAGAAAACAAAACTAATAGCGAATTCATTAAAAGGAATGTTTCAAATAATATGCAAATTAAGTGGATCGTTTGCAGATAAATGTTATTCCACGACCCATGTTAAACAAAGGTGTATTTTTTTTAATACACAATAAATACCAAATTTATAGGAGAATAGATGTTTTTCTTCGACAAAAAGATAAAAAACGTTTTATCCTATACCTTATTTCTATATAAATAAATGTGCTCCTTTGTCTAAGCATATAAAAAGTACTCGAAACATATTAGCCTTATAGTGTGGATTTCGAATTAGGCACACATATACCTTGTTTTGTGTATATAAATAAACATTATAAACACACTTTGCCCATTAATCAATCACTTTTCTAAAAAAACACAGCAGCTTCAGTTGATGTATATCTAGGAAACTAAAATTGAAGAACAATTACACACACACACACACGCACACACACACATATATATATATACATATATAAATACACCCACACATACACACAAACACACACCCACACATATATATTTATATATATATATATATATATATATATATATATATATATATATATATATAGCTTTAGTTGATGTACATCTAGGAAACTAAAATTGAAGAACCATTACACACACACATATATATACATATATATATATATATATATATATATATATATATATATATGTATATATATAAATATAAAGATAATTTGAAGAATCGAAGGTAAATTCTTTTTTTTTCTAATTGAAATTGTGATTAAATAAGTATGGATTAAGCAAACATGGCGCGTCTCATAATTTTATTAATTTTCCGAATCATACAGCTGATCGAAATTATAACAGGATCACAGAAATCCCTAAATAGCTTTACAGTAAACCGGAATAAAACAATTTAATAATGGGGGGTCCTCCAGTTTTAAGTCATTAAGTATATTTGTGTGAAATAACAAAAATAAACGGCACAGTTGTTTTGGAGCCTGAGTGAAACCTACCCACACAAACACACATACACATACTGACACAAATTACTTTATATATAAGTAGATATGTGTGTGTATTATTATCTCGTCATATTTTATTATTCAATTAAATACATATGTTTTATCTATTATATGTCTGTTTCCATTTAATGCTACTTGCTCTGTTTTTTTTTTTCATATCTTTGCCTTTTTTACATGGGGGTCATGACTTATCAAGGCCCGAAGGCCACTCAGAGATAAGGGTTATTGCGTGTACACTAATCAATGAGATAGTATTGTAGTAATCATAAG
The DNA here is from genome assembly GCF_053919585.1 of Euprymna scolopes. Lineage (NCBI taxonomy): Eukaryota > Metazoa > Mollusca > Cephalopoda > Sepiida > Sepiolidae > Euprymna > Euprymna scolopes. Next base: position 61,896,910 of record NC_136515.1, read on the forward strand.
TATTGGGGGTTTTGATAGAGTGTCTTACTTAAGGGGCAGTTTGTCAGTAGTTTGTTTATGTTAGACTTGAAGACGTCCAAGTTGTAGTCAGGTGGGAAAAAGGTAAGCGGCTGAGAGTTCAACTGGGGTACAGTTCTAAGAAAGAAGCTTTGCTCATGGAATCTCCGTTTGGATTTAGGCACAGAAAAAGGGTGGGGGAAATTATTGACAGTAGTTTCTCCCAGACGGGTGTTCTTCGTGAAAGATTGACGAGGGGGGGACGAGGGATTGGAGCTCAGACGAGCACCTTCCATGGAAATAACGATTAAACAAAGACAGGCTCGCAACGTCTCTTCTCTGGGAGAGAGGTTGCAGGCAAGAGAAAAGGGCATCCCCCACTGAACCTCGAAGTCTATTTTGTAATCTGTCAAGGCAGGATAGGCTGTTTTTAGCAGCTCCTGCCCAGATGTGGCAGCAGTACTCCATCTCTGGACGTACTTGGCTTTTATACAAATAGAGAATTGTCCAGGAGTCAGATATCTTCTGGAGTGGTAGAAGGATCCCACCATTTGCTCCGCGTCCCTGGCAACAGATTTGATGAATGCAGCCATCAATGATGACAACAGCCTTACACAATTTTTGCTCCTAACATGTTTTTACATTTCATGTCTCTTTCTCTATCTACTTGTAAAGTATCTACACGTAAGGAAATATTTA